>NC_056746.1:1222128864-1222253864 GCF_019279795.1 Protopterus annectens | reverse complement strand
GACTTCAAGCCACTACAGGTCTGCCAAAATCAGTTTTCCTGGGGCCAAGTTATATGCTTTCTCCAAGTCTAGGAATGCCAAGTTGGACTCTTTCCTCATCTCTAGCTTCTTCTCAACTATCGGTCTCACTGCAAACACTGGATTGGTTTTGCTGCATCTGGATCGGAATCCAAACTACTCATTTCCCATTCTACTCTGTACTAATCTGCATATCCATTTATCAATAACCTCCTCTGGAACTTTCATGCAGTGTGATAGAAGTTTGACATGTCTATAGTGCACACAGTGGTGGATGTCCCCATTGTTCTTTAACACTGGCACTAGTATGCTTACCCTCCAGTTATCTGAGATATGCTTTTCTCTCCATACTGCAATGAGTACCCTCAGGAGTCATATCTCCCCTCTTTCACCCAACATCATGATTAAATATACTGTGACCTCATATAAGCCTGCTGTTTTCCCTGACTTCATTTTACTCTTCTAGGGTGGTCTGCTCTTCACCTTTTTTGTAGGCTGTATCTGGGATAGTCCATCTTCTGAGAGATTTTCCTTATTAATAAGCTACTGAAAGCACTGCTTCCATTGGCCTTTGATTTCATGTGGACTGGTGAACAGGTCATTACTAGCATCCCATGCAAAGAGTGTCTGGCAATCTTCTTTATCTTTCTGTCTTTGCCTTGCAACCTGATATTGTTTCTTTGTGACATCTACTGTGACACTTTTCAGAAACTGATAGAGTACCTTGGATGTCTTATTCTTTGCTATTGTAACTCTTCTCTTAGCTTCTTTGTTAGCCAATCAGTATTCCTTCTTAGCCTGGTCGGTCTTTTCTATCGTCCACTTTTTACTGCACTCCTTTCTTTTGATGACTTCCTGGCCTGGCTTCCACCACAAGCTTTCCTTGTTTACCTTGCTTCCATATCTGGCCTGGCTGCATATTCTGTTGTCCTTACATATGCTGTTTTGAGGCACTGCCATTCCCCTTCAGTGTCACCTATTTGCTGTTCTTCCAGATGTGCTAGTGCCCTGAGTAATTGCGTGAACTCTTTTGCTTTTTCTCTAGTCAACTTCTAGGTTTTTAGCCTTGTATCTGTTGACCTTACAGCTTTATTTGACCACTGCTTGCAGTTGATTGCGTCAACCAGTGGTTTATGCTGTAGGCTGACTGCTCCACTTGAGATGACTTTGCAATCACTGTTTCTATCCCAGTGCCTTTTCCTTACTAAAAGGAAGTCTACCCGAGTTGCATGTTGTCTACTCTTTATGTGATCTTGTGACTGTCTCTTTCTTGCTGAATCATGTTTTGGCCACGACTGAGACATTTGTCAAACAAAAGTATAGAATCTCCTTCTTTATTCCTGTTGCCCCACCCATATGGAACCAGGCAGTCCTGCTGTCTTCTTTTGTGTGTCCCAATATGTGTATTTAAGTAACCCATTATCAGCAGCACTTCATGTCATCCTGCTTTATCTAGCAGGTCCCACAGCTGTTGTGTAAATTTTTGACATTTAATTAATAGGTCATGGAGAAACCTTAATTCAGAAAGGTCTATCTTGGTATAGAATATAATTAAGAAAAATCAAGTGAGAGATCCAAGTACTGGATTACATGAATGGAGCAACACCGTGTGAATGAGACCTGATATTCTCTAAAGCATGCTGACCTTAACACTGGGATTTAGAAACATATATTCTGTGATAATGCAAATGCTACTGTAGAGATGTCAACATGTTTGATGCAGCTTAAAGGCAATCATCAATAAACTATCAAGAATATTACGGCTCCTGTAGAAGGTAATTAATAAATCCACTTGTGGAAGTGTCACAGTCAATGATGAGATAGTGTTTTCTGCAATTACAGCTGTGGATCTTGTGAGTACAAAGCATGGATTTGCCTCAGAGTGTGCATACAACACTATACAATCAGCTGGAAGTCATAGTAAGGGGTACCAGCAATGTCTTTATACAGTTTTATTGATTAAAATTGGGAAGAAATGGGGCCAATGCAGGCTTCAGTCTAATGGTTCAGCAACTCCTCCATCACCTCCAGGAAGTACTGCTGGATGATAATTGTCTCCTCCTGCCAGCATCTGCAGAGGAAACAGCTCACTCCTTTTCAGTAAATGTCCAATAGAGGCCACTGGAGTCTTCACCAAGCTGCAACCACCTGCACGACCTCTGTCATATGATGAAGGCCGGGGACAGTGATTGAGTAGGAACACATCCCAAATCACTGCATATCCGTGGAAGATGTTGGAGAAGGTGTTATAATAAATGGATAGAAATAAAAATCAAACATCAAATAAAATATAAATATGACTATGACCAAGAGAGGAAGAGGGATAGACCCCACCAAAAACATACACTATTATTAGGAATGCTGCTGATGAACAGTCATACACTTAACTACTGCTATATTGCACAATTGCTAGGTATGCTACTCTGCTGATCTCAATAGGTATACAAACTCAAATATTCCTATTGGATGATGTGCTTTCAGGGAATCGGTGTCATTGTGACTATAGCCAGGTTTGGAGGGTGTTGAGGTTACAACAGTATAATGGGAGGTTAGACATAATAGACCATGGGGTATGTGGGGTTGAGCCCCTTTGTACATAATGTAAGGGACAGGGTCAAATATTTCTCATATGGTTTTGGATATTGGTGCCATTTGGACAACTGAACATGCCTATGATGACACTATGCCGTACCACAGGCAAAAAAGCAATCATTGCCAGTACAGATATTTATCAGCAGATGCTTACAAGCAGAATTATGTATTTTGTTGTGCGTCATGGGACACAGCATGTGTATAGTACAAATGCCAGTGGCATGCTAGGCAAAGGTGTTATGGACATGGGCATAGGAGGGGTGATGCATGGGCAGTATTCGCATATGGCTGAGTGCTGCATAGGCAATATGCTGCCATGCACCCATCTCCCATGTCATCCCCATGGTCCCATGACTCCTCTGACCATTGTCCACAAAGCCCAGAATAGATTTAGCAACCTCCCCACATCTCAGGTACTGTGAGGCAGTGTGTGTGCTGTCTAGCTAGAAAGAGATGATAATCTAAGTTCATATAACTATTATAAGTTCATATAAGTAATGAGTGTATACCATGAACATGCAAATTGTTCTTCTGGGTGTGCAAAGCATCGTTCATTGAAAAGGATGTTCCACTGTACAAAAGACTCTGTCACAGCTGTATCACTGTTAATTATTTATGCTATGATATTGGGTACTGCTAAGCTATTCTAATATAGCTAATTAATCAATAACATGAGAATAAATCATACTCTCGCAGCACCCAAAGATATGTTCCATTATCCTCTAGTACAAGAGTATAATTTCCTTTATTTCCTCCTGAAATTAAAATTAAGGAAGATAAATATATCAAACATTAATTTAATGTCTAGGAATGGCCCTTTTAACTAAAGAAGAAATTACAGGGCAGTGATCAGCCATGCATACTACATCTCTGGGGATCCCTCTCTCTCTCTCTCTCTCTCTCTCTCTCTCTCTCCCTCTCTGACCTCTTCTTTCCAAAGGCTCAGAATGTCAAGAAGGGAACTTTCTATGACAAGGAAGTGGTGCTGGAACTCCTAACTAGACTGGCTGATACCAGTAGCAGCAGTCACTGCCCTGCATAAGGACCATGCTAAGAACCTTGGCATTGTGAAATAAAAGCAACAGAGGCCAGTGTTGACCTCATCATGCTATTGAAGATTACCAA
This sequence comes from Protopterus annectens, assembly GCF_019279795.1. Taxonomy (NCBI): domain Eukaryota; kingdom Metazoa; phylum Chordata; order Ceratodontiformes; family Protopteridae; genus Protopterus; species Protopterus annectens. Next base: position 1,222,250,129 of record NC_056746.1, on the reverse strand, counting down.
ATAGCAAAATGTACAGATGGTTTTCAAAAGGTTTTTAGTAACTACTATGAACAAAACATGCTTAAAGTAATTTTGAGGGGATCAGTATTGGTATTGATTAAGAATGAAATTGAAACATGTGATGTCTGAGTAAATTTTGGCCAGATTTATATTGTAAAAGTCAGTAGCTCTAAAAATGTTTGGTACAAGCAGATTTATTTTGTGTGGAACATTTGACATCAATATTTCTGTAGTTGCAGCTTCAGTTTATTTCCCAGATGTCAGCAGTTGTTGTTTATACAGTTTGCATTGTGTTTTGTTTGCAATTTCTAGATGATTTTTTTTTCATTGTATACAGCCTGTCAAAACAGAAGCCTGCATTGCTGGTAGTGTGCTAGTTATATTTGTGCCTAGATTATGGATAATATCAGTGACTTAAGTCTCATTCACCTTTCTACACAGGATAGCTGAGTATTTATTAATACAATAAAAGCAGCACTAAAGGTATTCAAAGTGAAATACAGGCAAAGGCACCCAGATATGAAAAATTTCACAATACAAAAATAAGAGCACAAAGAGAAATGTAGAATAGAAGATTAGTAAAGTCGAAGTTAAAAAATAGAAGCTGAAGCTATGGAATGCCTGCAAAATGAAGGATTTAGTGTAGAAGGTCAAATGCGGGTTATGTCACAGCATGATGGAACAATGAGACCCCCAAGTAATGGGAATCATGAGGATCAGGAGACTTCCGAAGAAATATGGACTTGAGAAAGAAAAAGAGATGTAATATAGTGCAATATTTATGAAAAGAACAAAGCAAAATTAATCAATACAAAAAAAAATTCAGTATCAAAGATATTTAAAGAGAAATACAGACAAATGCATACAAGTATGGAAAACTTTAAAATACAAAAAAAAGAAAACAAAGGGGGAAGTAGAAAAGAGGATTACTAATGGAGACGTTAAGGTAATAGAAATGAAAGTTATGGATTACCTGTGAAATGAAGGATTTAGTGTAGAAAATCTAACTCTGATAATATAATCACATGACAGAATAATGAATCCCCAAATTAAGGAGAAACCAGTGGAGTGGGAAATATAGGAAACTAGTACAAAAGTTTGGTTGGAATTGCACTGCAAGGAAACAAACAGGAAACTTTGGCAAATCTGATGCAGTCAATGTCGCAGAGTGATAGGCAAGTGAATTCCCATATGAAAGAGCAATGGATGACACAGGGTGAAGCTGAAGAGAATGTGGCACAAGAAGATTTTCTGGAACTTTCTATAGAATGCCTGCAGGAAATGGAGAACAAAGAATGTGCCATTAGTTTAGAAGAAAATCATCTAAGGGAAGAATTATTTCATTTATTAGAGATGTATAGACTTATTAAGATCAATGGAAGCAATAGACTACAGAAAGTCAATAAGATTCGAAATGCAAGAAGTTTTATAAAAACAACTGAACACAGTAATCAAGACTGTTCGTAGACATTCATGTGATATAAAAGAAATAAATAGGATATATTGCTGTGCAGCTAAATTAATAACAGATACAATCTTACCAAAAAAACACAGTGCAGTAAGGGAAAGGAAGCTGAAAAATCAAATACCATCATGGAAGTATTGATTAGAGAAAACTGTAAAACAATTACGATAAAAAGTGTCACTGTTAGAAGAATGCAGTAAAGGGAATAGATCAGCAAAAACACTCAGAAAGATAGACATGATAAAACAATGCAGAGTATCAGAACAGACCAGGATTTATCATACACTATTGCAAATAATAAACTAAAGATATCAGCACAGGCATAAAAACATAGAAGATAAGTAGATAAATATAAAGGAAAAGTACAAAATAAGCAATTTATTATTGACTCAAAAAACGTTTATAGAGAATTGTGAGACAAGGCAAAAGGAATAAAAACACCACCAAAAAGAAGAAATAGACATGTTTTGGAGTAATATCTATGAAGATCCTGTGGAGCATAACAAAAAATGCTGAACGTTTAGAGTTAAAAGAAAGAATAAGAAGTTCAAATGTACAGGACATGAAATTGGATGAAGTAATGGCCAGAGAAACTGAAATAAAATTAAGAAACGCTCCTACTGGAAAACATCAGGCCCAGATGCAGTACCTAACTTCCAGCTAAAAGTATTAACATTTTACATGAAGATTTAGCCATGAGTAAGCACTACTTATATGCACACCCAAAACAGACACCAACCTGGTTAACAGAAAAAAAAAAGATACTCCTCCTTAAGGGTGAACCTGCAAGATATCCTAAAAACTATAAACCAATAACTTGTCTTCCAACCATGCATAAACTATACACTGGAACTGATGCCAACAGAGTTTATAGTCATTTAGAAGAAAACAATCATGGCAATAGAACAAAATGGTAACAAAAGAAAGCCATATGGCATACAGGATCATTTATTGTTAAATAAAGTCATATTTGAGAATTGTAAAAAGGGGAGACTCTAAATATGGCACGGATAGACTGCAAAAAAGCATTTGACAGCATCTCATATTCATGGATAAGAGAGTGCTTACAAATGTATAAGATACACCCTATAGTGATTGATTACATTGCAGTGACCATGAAACAGTGGAAAACCACTTTGCAGCTAAGCCATCATGAAGGACAAATCATTTTCCTAGCTATGAAGATTCAAATGGGGATATTCCAGGGTGACTCTTTGTAACCACTGCTCTTTTGTATTGCCCTTAACCCATTAAGCTGTTTACTTTATAGATTTGGTCATGATTACAATCTGGCTCATAGAAAGCAACAAAGCATAAAGAGTTCTCATCTTCTCTTTGTGGATGATTTAAAACTGTATAATTCATCAGATGTGGAACTGAAAGTACAATTGCAACTAGTCAAAACTTTCTCAGATGATGTAAGGATGTCACTTGTTCTTGATAAATGTGCAATAGCAGCCTTTAAAGAAGAAAAGCTTCCGTACCAAGAAAATATCAGCCTTGGACAGGAATGTAATAAATTGAGCAAGAGGAGGTGTATAAATATTTGTGATTTGATGAAAGATCAGCAATAAAACATGAACAAATGCAAATAAAACTTAGTAAGGATTATTTTAGGTGACTAAAAGTAATACTGAAAACAGCTCTGACATCCAGGAGCAAAGTTCAAGCTATAAATCAACTTGCTCTATAGTTTTAGGGTGATACACTGGTCTGAAAAGGTACTGGATCAGTTGGACAGGAAAACAAGAACATTATTTCATGCCTATCAAATGATTTAAAAAAAAACAGTGAATACCAAGATTATATATTCCCCATTCTGAAGAAGGTATGGGCCTTCTCAAAATTGATTACATGTACAGATCTGCAATAGTAGGACTCCATACATATTTTCTGACCTCACAAGGTCCAGACATGAGGAGAACAAGTCTATGATGACTACCCTGCTTAGTTTAACAGAAGCATATTGGAGTAAAGCATATAGTATGATTAATAAGGCTAATATGTTTATACATCCAGCCTCAGGTAGCAGATACAGCTGTGGATCCTATGCAGATTCTAGAACAAATAATTTAGTATACCTAGCTAGCTGTAAACTGTGTAATTGTTTTTATGTAGGGAAGAAACTGTTGCAAAAGAGAGTAAAATCCCATGAGTGAAGGAGCTCCCTGGTCAGCCTCAGTAAGAAGCTGAGATCCCTTATAAGATCCTCTAAAGTTAGCTATGAAAACAAAATCGCCACTAAATCCAAGGACAACCACAAAACATTCTATAGCTATGTCAAGAATCTAGATGGGAACACCCAGATCTGCTCTGAATTACAGCACAAAGGCACGAAAATTACAGAATCAAATGATATTGCCAACATCCTGGCAGATAGGTTCAGTGCTAACTTTATCCCCCTCTCACCCTCTAAAGGGCCCATATCTATACAGGAAGAATGCAGAGTCCCTGTAATCACAACTACACAGATAAAAGCTGCACTCTCTAAAGCCAAAAGCACAGCATCCTAGGCTGCGTTTTACACGAACTTCAGAAGAAACTGGCTCCCCACTTAAGCCTCATGTTCAATAATAGCCTCGCATCAGACGTTGTGCCCACTGAATGGCGCACAGCAACAGAGTTCCCACTCCACAAAGGGGGAGCCACCACTGATCCTGGGAACTATCGACCTATTAGCCTGACGAGCCTGGTCTGCAAGGCAATGGAACGTATCATCATGGAACTCATAAACAAAGACATTGGTAACCTCCAAACTCTGGATCCCACCCAGTTCAGGTTTGTGAAAGGCAGATCATGCCTCCTGAACCTGTTCGACTTCTTTGAGGCAGTCACCAAAGCCATGGTAGAGGGTAAGGTGGTTCACACAGCCTATCTTGACCTCGCCAAGGCTTTCGACACCATCCCCCATTCTGGAATTATAGCTAAACTCACTAAACTGGGTATAAATCCCTATGTCACAAGATGGGTTGCCAACAGGCACACTGACAGAACCCACACTGTAAAAGTTGCAGACTCCAAATCTGACCTCAAAGCAGTGACAAGTGGAGTACCACAGGGTTCCGTCCTGGGACCTCTCCTGTTTGGTATCTACTTCTCTGAAGTACAGGCTAACACAGAAGGCCTCTGGCTAACGAAGTTCACAGATGACTGCAAACTAGGAGCCATGGTCAAGTCCGCAAATGATGTGTGCCTCACTGAGACAAATGCCTGGTGTCAGAGCCATGGTCTCAAGCTCAATGCCAAAAAGTGCAGTGTCATCCCCTTTGGTAAAAACTCTGTACCCATGAACTACCACATAGGCAGCAATCTACTTAACACCGAATGCATGATAAGAGACCTTGGGACCCAGGTGGACAGTAGTCTCTCCTTTGATAGTCATATCGCCACAGTAGTCAGAAGTCCTTCTACGTGGCACACCTCATCATAAAAGGGTTCTCATCCAGGAAAAAAAAGGACCTTGTTCCCCTCTACTCAACACTCATTAGACCCATTATAAAGTGCAATGCCCCTTTTGGAATGTACCTCACAAGACATCTGCAGCAGCTGGAAAGGCCACAAAAGTACCTCAGAAAGAGGATTACTGGCCTCAAACAAATGCCCTACACTGACCGCCTCAAAAAACTCCAGCTTTAATCTGTAGTATATTGCCTACTCCGAGGTGATCTCTGCCTAACATATAAAGCTATGTCAAACCCAGAGCTGTTGGACATGCTACACCTAAAGAAATCCCAGTAACTCCAAGCTACATGCTCTAGGGACCTAAACCTTGTCACTACAATAAACAGGACACTCTGGAGGGATAGATTCCTATCCCAGAGACTTCCTATACTCCAGAACAATCTACCCATCTATGTCAAGCAAAGTTCTTCATTAGCACTCTTCATGAAAAATCCTGATGAGTGGATGGGAAATAGGAAATACACCCCGGGGATCACTTCTGTGTCTCTGCTAGACAGTGGCACAGGAAAATAACTTTCTTGAGTGGCATAAGCCATGGAACCTTGTTGGCTAGGCTTACATAGGCCCTTGGGCCGATAGCCTAGTACCTACCTATGAACCTATGAACCTATGAAAACAAATAGACTCTTTAAGGATTTCATATTACACCATATGAGTGGCATTTGAATTAATAATCCATCTAATGCTATATATAAACATATCACAGAAAATGCAGGGTATTTGTTAATTTTTATGGCTCTACAGATCACTGAGCAGAATATTAAGGAAGAGGATATGAAGAATGTGACTGAAATAGCTGAAATGAAATGGATTGCTACATTACAGGCTAACAAAGCTCTAGGCTTATATGAGAATGTCCCTTGAGACCAGCTTTAAAGGCTTGGAGATTATATCATTAGGTTGAATTGTTTTTGCTTCTCTATTTGCTGGTTATTATTTTAAAATGGACTGTTCCTTTTCTGTGTCTTAGATCTTTTGAAGTACTTAGTGTGAAAGTGCTTATCTCTTTTTACCTCTTTATTTTATTGTATTAAAGGTTTATGTTTTCAGCCATGGTGGTTGATTTGTTAGTACTCATTGTGTATTCCCCATATCGTTTTGTACTTATTTAAAAAATGATTTGTGACACCACATCCAAATACGACCTTGGGTATGTACCACATGACACACAGTGGTACAACTCTACCTATTTCACGTTATTACATCAATAGCACATCATCATACAAGTATATGTTTTTCACTGTAAAGCTCTGTGTGAGTGTCCTGCTACCAAATATAGACACATTACAAATGAGGTGGACGTGGCTCATGCAGAACAATTACTGACACAAATGTTGTCAGTCACAAAATGCTGCTGGAGATATCTCAGTAATCCTTGTGAATAGCAACACAATTGCGTATGCAACAAATTTACTAAGGTTGCAACTGAATGTGGACTATTTGCATGTTTGCATATATAACAGCATTACAACATACAGATGAAACAAGATGTTTGTGCTCATGTAATCAGTATGACATTATACTGATGTATTTCACAGAGCATTTAATGATGATAGGAATATACATGCATACCTGTGCCATACTGCAGGACTCACAGTGATGGATGAATGACAACTGGCTAGAATGTCGGTATGCTCAATACAAAAATACATACCTTAGTAAGGAAACAACATACATGACATCATCTCATCTCAACATTTTGCAGGAAACCTATTACTACAGCTGTTATGCAAGGTAGATGCAATCATATGGTAGCAGTGGACATCAATACATTACCTCACATCACAGATTGGAATACATTGTTGTACAGCTGCCTTACATCCACTTCTCTACATAGCACATGTAGACAACAGCATTGATATGTGCATTGCTTAGAGGGCAATAGGACATTGGTAAGCTAAGGGCCAACATCACATAAAATTCAAACTGTTAATATGGCATTTAAACAAAAATTGCAATATCTACAGGATAGAGGATAGTAAGGGTATGTGTGTATGTGTTTGATTGTGTTACATATTGTCTCTGTCCATATGTGCCATGGCCAATACACCATGGGAGAATTAGTAAACACACATCCAGTGGTCTGGAGATGGCTTACAGAGGGTCATGGAAGGACTCTGGTTCACAATGTGTGTATGCATCTTTGAGATGATGATGACGTCCTCCAGTCTTCTGCAGAAAGTATGTCATGTGGACAAAGGAAAAAATGGAATGTTGGATTCATGGGGCTGTGTTAAAAGTTCTCCTGATTAGGAGTCAAATGAAAAGAGATTCAAAAGATCATACAGTAACAGTGCTATACCACCAACCAGACACACAGCAGTTGACTGAGGTCAGATTTGAATATTAAATCTGTGTAAGCATAAAAGCTGGATTCCATACAGCATAAGGCTAGCACCACCACATTGTCTGACTTTAACACTCAGACAGTGCACTTTATAGAGAATGATAGTAGCACTGTATGCTGAGAAGATGATGTTTGGAGGAGTGTTTGACATAGATGTTTAATCACATCTTGGTGTAAAATTATCTCTAAAACATTATTTGGATAGACATACAATCAGGATAACTGCTGTGAGATTAGAACCCCTTAAATATCTAGTTAAATCAGCACCATAATACAAGTTCAACTTAAAAAGTGTCAGACTGCACTTTATAGCACATGACATCATCAGTGTGTTTTCAGAAGAGTAGGATTTCACACACTGCTCTGAAATGGTCTTCACACTGTCAACTGACTGAACACAAACTCGCACATGTTAAATGCTGTGAGATCCGAACCCCTACCTATCACTTTACAGAACACAGTACTTAATACAAGCATCACAGCACAAGACTAGCTTTCATAGTGTCACACAAACCTTTGTAGATGATGATATCAGCAGTGGCTGGTGAGAACAAGATGGTAGTAGGAGTGTCTCACATGCTGTTCTAAAATGGTCTCCATAATGTGAATTAACAGAACACAAACACACATGTGCAAGCTGACTGCAATGAGACTAGAACCCCTACCTACAAATTTACAGAACACAGTAATTAATACAAGTCTCACAGCACAAGTCTGACTTTCATAGCATCAGACAACATTTATAGATGATGACATCAGCAGTGTCTGGTGAGAAAAGGTGGTAGTAGGAGTGTCTCACACGCGGTTCTAAAATGGTCTGCAAAATCTGAACTAATTGAACACAAACACACATACCACTTGACTGCAGTGAGACTAGAAACTCTACCTACCTATCTACAGAACACAGTACTTAATGCAAATGCCATGGCACAAGTCCATCTCTCATAGTGTCAAACAACACTTTATAGATGATGACATCAACAGTGTATTTTTGAGAAGAAGATGGTATTAGGAGTGTCTCGCATGCTGTTCTAAAATGTTCTGCAGAATGTGAACTAACTAAACACAAACATACGCATGCATACACACACATAAGCTGGCTGCAGTCAGAGTAGAACCTCTAACTATCTATAGAACACAGTACTTAACGCAGGCACCACAGCACACTTTTGACTTCATAGTGTCAGACAACACTTTATCAGTGATGACACCAGTGTCTGGTGAGAAGAAGATGGTAGTAGGAGTGTCTCACATGCTGTTCTAAAATGGTCTCCAGAATGTGAAATACCTGAACACAAACACACACGTGTATACAGAAGACCGCAGTGAGACTACAACCCCTACCCACCTGTCTACAGGACACATTACTTAATGGAAGCACCACAGTACAAGTCTGGCTTTTATACTGTCTGGCAAGACCTTACAGCTGATGACATCAGCAGTGTATATTTGGGAGAAGATGTTGGATGGCCTGTATGAAATGGTTCTGTAGGCATGTATGACTGCAAAAAAATATCTCCATGGGACTGTATTGATGACAGTAGGATACAGATGTATGCCTTTCTGACCATGTAAATGCACACACCATTTGGATGCATTGAGATTAGAACCCCTACCTAACTAGCTACATAAATTAGAAAACACAGCGCTTAATGCAAGATCCATAGCACACCTGAGTGTTGTTGGACATTCTATACCTACAATATATAATGATGTCATCATGACAACATGTGTAAAACAATTAGATTGAGCTGGATTCAAACCTTATATTTATATTTAAAATATGAACTCGCTATTCTGACACTTGCTGTCAGAGTCTGAAGAAGTCTGTATGAAAGATGAAGAAGTCTGTATGAAAGACAAAAGCACTTACTGTTAATGCTGTACTCTGCTGTGTTTACTTTTAATGATTAAACAGTTTCATGTTTTGTTTTTTGCTGTGTTGTTATTTGCTTTTGGATTTATCAATTAGAACAGTTTGTACTGTTTTTTGTTTATATATGTGTTTTCATTTTTATAAATCAAGCTTTCTTCTACAGAACCCATAAATAAACCGGCATAAATAGATGCAAAGGTAGCTCCCATTGCTGTACCTTTAATTTGTAGATAGTACTCATTAGAACATTTGAAGGCATTTACAAATGATTGGAACATAAATCCTTTTATTATAGTATTTACAGGAAAATCAGATTTATTTAATGTTGACTTTCTGGATGTTAAAGTTATGAAATTGTTAGATACTACACTCTCCACTAGTTTATACAGAAAATCATTTACTTATTGTTAGAGGTGACAATTTGTCATCCTTATCATAAAGTTAAGAATATCCCCAAAGCACAATTTATGAGATTACAACATATCTGTAGTTCCATAAATAATTTTGAGTCAGAAGCTTTAAACATGGAATATATGTTTATATATAGAGGGTATTGTAAAAATCATGTTAAACACGTATACCTATAGGCTTTGAGTGTTTCCAGGGAAGATAGTTTATGGCCAAGAAGCTTTGTTAAAAATGAGGAAACCCAGTCTAAAATTAAACTAAACTACTCATGGTAGCAGCATTTTTAAGATTTGTGGTGTTGCTAATAAATATTGGCATCTTTTGAAAACTGTTGTATTTTATGAACAATGTTTGGATGATGTATGTCATTTTGGCTTCAGATGAGGAAAACGTATAGGTGAACATGTGTCCTGGTATAAAAAAGGCAATATGGCTAAGGTGAAATACACTAGGAATGCTGCATATGGGATTACATATAATGGTAGCTTATTGTAAAGTTATTTCTAGAATGAAGTCACTTACATCAGTTAATACATCAAAAGTTTTCTATAAGACATTTAATTACATGTATTTTCCGAGTGGGTGATATATATGGCTATTGGCCAGTGTGGGACCTTCTACACTGGACAAACTTCTAGACCTTGGAAACAAAGAATTGCTGTTTAACTTAGTGATTTGAAATGTAAGTGAGGAAGGAGTGCCTTGTTTAAACGTTAACTTGAACATAAGTCTGCACATCTTGTATTTGTGGGTATTGATGCTGATGTAGGGGAGAGGAGGGGTTTTCTTCTATGTCCAAGCTTATTATTTTAGCTATAAAAGAAAAACTATGGATAGTTAATTTGGGAGCCATGGGGTTGTAACAAACATATTTATAATTTCTGGGATGGTATTCATTTGAAATTCCATGTTTAAAAACTGGTTTTATGTGCTGAATGTAAAGCTCATTATGGAGTGCTACTGTGGTTAATGTGTTGTTATCACTTTAAATGCATTTTTTATTTTATTTATTTTACATTTTCAACTGGGAAATTCCAACAGGACCAGGTCCATTTACAGTGGAGCCCCGGGGAGAAAAGCTCTGAAAAATTGTTACAAAAAAAAAAAATACAAGAGAAGCAAATTTATACAGGATTATACAAAGGTCATTTAAATAATACAATATGGAGTTAGACATTTTGCCAAACAAACACTGAAAATATATAAAATAAATTGGAAAAAGACATTTTCCAGGAGAAACAGTCAGGAATTACATTTAATGTGCAGGTGTATAACAATTGTGACAAAAAGAGGAGCGATCACCTGCTATGAGGAGTAGCAACTAATAACCAGAGTTATTGGCTGGGTTTAATACTGTAGAGGGTTAAAGTGAATAGCTTGGAAGTTGGAAAAAGAAGGGGGGAGATGGGAGAGTAAAGGTTAAGTGATACAAGTACATAACCAAGTGTTTAGTAGATGTGATTTGAGGGAGTTTTTGAATTGTGGGGTGGTAGAGGCAGTGGTCAGAGAATGGGGGATGAATTCTAGTTTTTACCAATGGTGTAGTAAAAGAGCACTTTGCCTGCAGTACTGTTTGCCCTGGAGATGCAGAGGAGAGATTTGTTACTAGATTGAAGATGCGGATTTGCAGTGTAATGGGTAAGAAGATTGGATATAGATGTTTTTTTTCAGGGTACGTAAGGATGTTATATGCAGTAACTAGCTGTAGGTAGTTAAGTAGTTGTGGTAACTCTAGCCATTTTAGTTCTTTTAGTGCAACACAGTGTTCTATAACTGGAGTTTGTAGCAAACTAGCAGGTGGTAATTAAGTAGTTGTGGTAACTCTAGCCACACAGTGTTCTGTAACTGGAGTTTGTAGCAAACTTGGCTATCTTATTGTAACAAGATTCTAGCTTGTTTAGGTCAGTTTTTCTAATATGGGTGAAAATAGGTGCTGCATACAGTAGTGTGGACAGAAGGTGACTGGGCAAGGCAAGAGTGACTCTTGCTTGGTGTGAGAGAAAGGTTTTTGTGCCTATATAGTGTGCCCATTTTTTGTGAACCAGTTTGATGGATTGTGAGATGTGGATATCAAAGTTCAATACCAAGAAGTTTGGTGTGGTCAGAAGGGGAGATGGTAGATGGCAGATTAATGCACAAAAATCCATATACTTTATTTGTGCCTATATCCCTAAAGGTAATAACACTGATACTCTTGAAAATGCTCTAAGCTGGCTCTCCACATCCTTCCCACAAGAAACCATACTCCTTGGAAATTTTAATATTGATTGGAATTCTCGTACCTCAGCCAAACCTACTAATCACATAAACCTCTATGGCTTCTATCAAACCATCACCTCTCCCACTAGAAAGCACAAACCTAGCAATAAACAAAGCATATTAGACTGGATATTAGTTAATAGCAATCCTCCCTCATATAAAACAGGCACACTGCCTGACGATATCAGTGACCACACCCTTACCTTTATAACTAGACACAAGACCAGTATTCCCAACAAAATTACCCTTAGAACTACCCGGAACAAGAAAAACCTAAACCTGGACAGCTATCAAACTGAGCTCAAAGCTTGCAATTGGTCACCCCTAAAATACTTACCACTTGACAATGCGGTGTCTTACTTTAACTCCAAATTCTTGCAAATTCCTGATCACCATGCCCAATCTCGTACAGTCAGAATTAGGAACAAACCAGCTCCTTGGCTCTCCAAAGAGACCTGGCACAAAATGCTACAAAGAAATAAGACTTGGTCCAAATGGAGATTTACTAAAGACCCAACTGACCACCAAAAGTATAAACAACTTAGAAATGCTACAAAAAAACTAAATTATTCTTGACAAAAAAAAAATATATTACCATAAACTCCAACAAACCCAACAAACAAATCCACAAAAATTCTGGTCGGGTATTAACAGGCTACTCCATCCAGGACACTCCAAAACCCCTACCCCCTCTAACTTGACTCAGAACTCTCCTATCCAAATTGCAGATACATTTAACAAAATTTTCTCTGAAACTGTTAAATCATTAGCAAATACCTTATCCCCAGCTAGTGCAACTTCAGCACCCTCAACAGCCAATAAATCCCCTGCATTTACTCTTCAACCAGTTTCAACATCACTAGTCCATGCACTTCTTCATAAACTTAAACCTTGCACACCATCAGCTGACCTCCTCCCAGCTGAATATCTCCAAATAGCAGCTGGTGTACTAGCCTACCCTATTTCCATCTTAATAAAAAGAACCATTATATCCCTTCCCTCTGGAAAGTCTCCCATATAATTCCATTGCATAAGGGTGGAAAACTCAACTAAATTGTCTAATTTCTGACCTATAGCCCTACTCTCTACTTTAGCAAAAATCATGGAGAAATGCTTTTACTGGCAGCTATTTGATCATCTCCTACAAAACAATCTGCTGGCTGACTGTAAGCATGGCTTTAGACCATTCCACAACACTACAACTGCACCCTTATCCTTCACTGAATGTATTAATAAAAATCATAACAACTTGCTTTCATCTGCTGTCTTTATAGACCTCTCTAAAGCCTTTAACATGGTGAATCATCAATTAATGTTAGACACACTACAATCTCTTCCCTTAGATACTCAGGCACTCAAATGGTTTAAGTCCTATTTAGGTAACAGACAACAAGCAGTCCTCTGGGACAATAACTTATCCACTCAGCTCCCAATCACCCTGGGAGTCCCACAAGGCTCCATTCTGGGACCTCTCCTCTTTTCTATCTTTATTAATGATCTGAAAACTACCCTTCCCCAAACCACATGCATACAATATGCTGACGACTCAGCATTAATCTGTGTGGCAGCCTCTTTGGTTGAACTCCAATCTAGTACCCAAAAAGTACTTACTTTAGTTGAAAATTGGTTCCAACAATGCTGTCTCCTCCTCAACCCATAAAAAAAAACTATTACTGTTCACTCCCACCCAGAAGTCTGCCCCTATTAATTTTACAGTTACATCTAATAACAGCACTTTAATAGCACCCGGCACAACTGCTAAACTCTTAGGACTAACAATTGACCACAATCTTAACTATGACACTCACATAAATTTAACCATCAAAGCAGTAAAAAGCAGTTAATAGAAAACTTGGTTGTTCTACAGGCTTAAACCCTTTCTTACACCCTCTGCCAGAACTACTATTGCACAAACCCATCTAATCTCCACCCTGCTCTATGCCTCCCCCATTTATACCAACCTATCCAAAACTAATCTAAACAAACTGTCTACCTCCTTTAATAACATTGCCAGATTTTCCATTGGCTCCCCTTTCCAAACCCATTACTGCCAAAATCTGAAACAGCTAGGATGGCTGGAATTTGAAAATCAGGTTCTTCTTCAACAACTTACCATCACTCACAAGGTCCTGTACCATCCCACTAATACCCCTGTACTCTGTCACCTCATTAGTCCTTATAAAAATCTTAAAACTCTACGCTCAGCAAATAAGTTACTAGTAGCTATCCATAAATCCAATAACAAATCTGGTGACAGCCTTTTTACTAACTTTGTTGGAAACACCTGGAACAAGCTTCCAAACAGTTTTACTTCCCTTACATCTACACCACTCTTCAGGAACCAGTTAAGAGCCTTCCTTAAATCTCAGTGGTTATGTACATGTACTAAACCAGATTGATACCCCCTCCTCTTGCTAAACCACCTTTAAACCTACCTTAACAGTTATATCTGTTCATATGTCCTTCACTATTTATTCAGGAATCATTACAATTTTCTAGTTTGATCCAACTTTTTCTATCCCTACCTGAACTACTCCATAATTCAAACTAGCCTTTTAGAGATTCATATTATCCCAAAAAACTGTGAGTATTTATGAGCATAAGACATTTTACAGATAATAGTTATTAGTTTTACTCTCTTTCTATGTCTGACCTACTGCTCTAAATCTACCATACCTTCCTTCTATAGTTACTTCTACTGCTCTTAACCTCACTACACCTACTGTCCTAGACCAAATGTATGGCAAAGTGTTGTTATTTTTATAACTTAATGTATTGTTGCAATGTTTTTTTCTTCTTTAAGTAGATGCTTAGTATCTATAGTCACTTTGTATAATCCTGTTGGGATCTTTTCTCCCCGGGCCTCTACTGAAAATGGACATATATCCAGATAGACTAGCCTGGTCAACAAACGTAACATAAATAAAATAAATAAATAAAAGTAGTGTGGTTTTTAGAGGTGATGGAAAAGGAGAGGAGACTGTTTGATTTGTTAGGGGAAAATAGTTGTAGTTTTGTCTTATTGGGGTTTAGGATTAGTTGGATACATGAGATCCATTTTTCTACAGAGTTAAAGGTTTCCTGCATAAGTTGCTGTAGAATGGTGGGAGATGGGGCAGTGCAGATCAGCATTGAATCATCTGTGTATTGAATAAGTGCGCCATGCTGGGTAGAGCTATTCAGGCTGTTTGTGAAAAGGAGGAGAAGTGGGCCCAGTATAGAGCCTTGTGGGACTCTTATGGTAGTTGGAAGTTTGGGGGATAGTGCTCCTTGCCATTAGACAGATTGTTGCCTGTCAGATAGGTAGCTTCTGAACCAGGCTATGGTAGATGGGGTGAAAGACAGTGAGGCTAGAAAATCTAGCAGAATGGAGTGAAAGACCATGTCAAATGCCTTTGAGAAGTCCAAAAAAATGGCTGATGTATATTAGTTGTCGTTCCTGTGAAGGTTAACTAGATAAGTAAATGAAAGAAGAGCAGTGGTTGTGCTGTGATGAAGGCGGAACCCATGTTGTGTGGTAGAGAGGATCTGACACATGTTCAGGAATTTCATGACTTGCAAATGGATGCATTTCTCTAGAATTTTAGATAGGGGGCATAAGATGGCAATGGGTCGGTAGTTTGAGAAGTCATAGGAGTTACCCCCTTTATGAAAAGGAATCATACAAAATATTTTCCAGAGTTTGAGAATATAGGATTCCTGCATGGAGCGGTTGATTAGGATGGAGAAGGGGTAAGATAGAGAGTCGGTGTTAGAAGTAGTCAGCTCTAGAAGGAGTTTCTTAATTGTAGAGGTGGGGAACAGGTGATAGATTAAAGGATAGAGTCTTTTCTGGTTGATTGGTCTGGGTATGTGATGGACTACAATTGGTTATCTGGCTGGATAGAGCCAGGATGGATTTTGTGAAGTGGTGGTTAAATTGAGTGGCTATGTTTAAATTACTATCTGTAAAGTTTGGAACTGGAGTAGTGGTTTTGCCTGGTTTTAGTTAGGAGTTAATAGAATGCCGGATTTTTTTGTGGATTTTTTTTTTGAGTATTTGTTTTGGGCACTGAGGAAGTAGTTTTGTTTATTTTGTTTAGTTTGAGTCTTGGCCTGATTTCTAAGCTGTTGGTAGTTCTGCTTAGAACTGGTAGTGTTTTCTCTTTTCCAGATTTTCCAGGCTTTATTTCTGGCTTTTAGTAGGGCTCTAGTGTCTCTACTTAGCCAAGGTGCATAGTTAGCTTTCACTCTAATTTTCCTACTGGGGGCGAGTTTTTTAAGAATGTTAATAAAAGTAGTATTAAAGTAGTCAACTGCCTGGTCTAATCCAGGGGTTTGTAGTGGTTCCCAGTTACAGTGGCTTAGAACAGTATTGAGATAATGTGGGGTAAGGATGCCATCATCCCGTAATAGTTTGTAAACAATAGGTTTGGATAGGTTGGAGTGTTTGCATAGTAGGAATGTGGGGAGATGGTCAATGAGACCATCTGGAAGGAAACCTACCTGGTAGTTTTGTTTGGGGTGGTTGATCATAGTCCAGTCAAGAATAGATTTTTTTTTTCAATTTTTTATCTACTCTAGTGGGCTCTTCAATCAGTTGAGAGAACCCATATAGATTAATATGGTTAGTGGGGTTGTTGGAATCACAAGCTGCCCAGTCAGTACTTAGGTCATCTAATAGGATAGTTTCTTGAGGTAGGTTATCTTTTTTCCAGTGTAGGATTTCTTCTATAATGAGAGAGTTGTTACCTGGGGGTACATAGCAGCAAATAAACTGATTTTCTTAGTTTTATTTATGGAAAGGACAGTAAACAGGTTTTCAGCATTCAGAAATTTGGGTGGTATGGTCTGAAGGAGTTGGAGGTTCAGTGTGTTCTTAAAGAGTATGGCTACCCCACCTCTTTTTCTGCTTACTCTATCCAATCTTAAAGTATTATAACCAGGGGGAGGAAGTCTTCATTTTGGATGCTAGGGTTTAGCCATGTTTCTGTGATTGTCAGTATGTCAGGAGTGTAGTGGGCTATAAATACATGCAGTTCAGATATATTGATGGTGATGCTTCTTATGTTGATATTAAGAATCAGCAGGCCAGATATCTGTTTGGTTTTGAGAGAGCCTGGATTAGGGTGCATATCACCAGAGGTTAGTATTTTCTTTATGGATGATAGTATGTGCTTTATAATGTCTGTTATTTGTGAGCTGGACCTATGTGAGTTTTTTCTAGAGTTATATCTTGGTATTGTAATGTTGTGAGAGTAAGGTATAGTATTAAGATTTAGAATTGTAGGGCTGATGAAGAAGTTTGCGTGAGTTTCTGAGGATGTGGAAATGTGTGTTATATGATATGTGTTATTGTGTAGAGGTAAGTTTGCTTGTATGGATGTGATAAAAGCTAGTGATATGAGTGCTAATGATAGGGATGATAGTGTTCTTAGCATGATTATATGGTAGAGATGTTATGGTGATGGCAGCTAGGTGAATGAGTTTATGTGGTTCTTTAGGAGGATGGGTGAAGTGTGGAAGTAAGTCTATCAAATATGTGTTGTTTGGAAGTGGGAGTGGTGTATTAATCAAAGTTGATGTTGAGTGAGTGACTGGAGTAGGTTGAGGTCAGGTGGTAAGGTCAGGTAATAAGGGCTTAGAATAAATGTAGATATAGAGGGGGTGGGTGGGAAATGGGGGCAAGGTAGGGGAGCGGAGTGAGCCGAGCTAGCTGAATGGAGCGGGGCCCGACCAGATTACAGAAATAATCAGGTTCCCCTTTTCATTGAGAGAAAACAGTAAGTAATCTGTCCAAATTATCTAAAAATAGCAGATTCAACTTACAGCTTAAAATGTAGATGGGAGAGGCCTACTGGGAACTGTCAGTGCCGCAGAAACCCTGAGCACTTAAGTTCAACCATAACAGTTATTGTGTTACGCAGAAGGCATTAAGGGGTTTTATATATATTATAATAACCTTGCAACTGTTGTTTCAGAAAGATTAAGCACTTACATCAAGGTATACTGAAGGCCAGATGGGTACAGGCAGCTGCTTTGGGAATCCAAGATGGCACCACAGGTTTAAATCACCTTTGCTGAGACCATATTGGAGGAGGAGGAGGTGGGGGAGGTTTACATCACCTTTGTTGAGACCATATTGGATGAGAGTGGGAGGGGGTGTTGTAAAGTGTAATGACTAATGAGAGCAGGGGCTGGCCCTGGGTAGGAGTGAGTCAGACAAAAAAACAATCACTCAATCCACAGACTGGTTTAGGTATGTCTGTTTGGAGAAAAAGTACCTTGCCTGTTAGTTTTTGTTTTCTTTTGAATATATGCAGTGGTTTAAGATGACATGTCTGTCTTGGGACTTTTCATGATGGGATGTTGTTCCAGCTAGGGCTTTCACCTGTGCTTTCTTTTTTATATTAAAAATTAAAACACACAAGCCTCACAGGTTCTAAGGTTGGTGAAAAAAAATTGACAGTATGCCCATTTTTTTATTTAAATGGAATTTAATTTTGGCAGGATAATTGGATAAAAAAATGATCTGGAACTTCACACTGATGTAGCAGAATTAGTAGGTATGGAAGAGTACATTGTTTATTTTAAAAAAGAGTGCTTCCCAATTGCCCACAGTTTAGCATTGTTGTGACCCCTAGTCTTGCAGAGCTTGACATTTAATATTATATTTTATGCTAGGTATTTTTGTCCCATTCACAGCTGTTCACTTTCCAACCATTGGCATCAAAGGTGAATCTACATCAGACCTCCATCCTGCAAGAAATCTTGGGAACTGGGCACATTTGGGCCATTTAAGTGAGAAGTACTGGATTCTCAGCATCTGGAAGTTGTACAGTATTGTACAGTGGGGTTTTAAGGTATCTGTGGCCTTTGTGTGATCATTACTGCTATATCACAGGCACTGGTTACTGGGTTTAATATTGCACTATCTAGCATTCAGATGGCATATGAGGATGCAGTAAGTACTGTTAAGACACATCTGTTAGTCCTTTCTTTCTTTTTCTCACACTCATGGCATGGTGTATTTTACCTGGTAGTGGGCAGTGGCCACAATGCTAAAGAAATGGAGCAGAGACTACATGAGGACCAGGGCAGCCACTGTGGTACAAGTTGTTGTCATTATTGTTAAAAGGATTTCATGGTGTCACTAAAGATTACTACATGTATGTGATACTAGCCAGCTTAGCAGTTGTTGCATTCAGTTGTGTTCACAATAAATGACCTTTTGGAAAGTCTAGTATAAATGTCAGTAATACCACACTGTTGGGATGATGTAGTGATTTTAGCAGATCAGATTGTGTTGTCAGTTTGGGGCAATGAAGATAGATCAGTTTCAGAAGAGACAGCAAATTACTCGAGATTAAGATGATACATAGCCTTACGTTCCTCATTAAGATATGTTAAAGTGTTATGTTTGTTGTCTATTGAAGTGAGTCACATGGATACTCTGTATCTGTAGACTGTGAGCAGGCCCACCTCTTCAAGTCATTGTTGGGAAAGATGCTAAAACACTGAGGGTCTTATCCTGCTCACTTTTCAATTGAATAATTGGCTGGGATACTGATGTAGCTAAGGAAGTGAGATGGTAGAAGTCACTGAGGAATATTCAGAAACATACAGCACACTGCATAAACACATAACACACTGCCAAGTCATGTTTCATGGAGGAGTGATACATTTCCACTATAATGCTACAGCAGTATGAAAGCCAGAACAAGAAATGATACAGAGATGTACCAAGTAATGCTGCATGCAACCTCTGCAATGTAGGGGTGTGGCTAATATAAGTCACTTGTGCTCCACCACAGACTCATATACTAGGACTGGAATAGTGAGGTACAGTGATTCAAAGATAAGATGTCCTATGCTATTTCAGAGTCTGGCATATTTTGCTGCTTAGTTAGCAGCAGACCTGATAATGCAGAAATATGTAAGCACTGTAAGGCTCTGTACTTTGTGTGTGTGTGTGTGTGTGTGTGTGTGTGTGTGTGTGTGTGTGTGTGTGTGTGTGTGTGTGTGTGTGTGTGCTGTTTGTGTGTGTGTGTGTGTGTGTATAATTGCATATGTGTGCTAATATGTTCATGCGTGTGTGTGTGTGTGTGTGTGTGTGTGTGTGTGTGTGTGTGTGTGTGTGTGTCTGTTTACAAGCATGCAGTGGGTGTGAGTGCACTCATATGTATGCATGTGTGTGTGTGTGTGTGTGTGTGTGTGTGTGTGTGTGTGTGTGTGTGTGTGTGCATGTGTGTGCATGTGTGTGTGTATCTGTGTGTGTGCATGCACATTTGTGGGTCCTTAGGTGGCTGTACAACAGTTTTTTTTTTGAGTTGATAGGGGGTAATATTTAAAGTAGTTGTTCCAAATGTGTTATATATTCAATTCAGAGTTATGCAAATGGGATGCTCATGAGCTTTTGTACCATGCAGTAATGTATCTGATGCACTACAAGGATAAATTTGCTGAACTCTCCCCATTATGTGTACAGGTCAGTGGTCCTTTGAGGTGTTTCTAAAATAAATTAGTTAAAAAAAGAAAGCGGAGGATGAGAAAAATACACTTAATTTGGTAAATATTTGAAAAGAGGACCATTAAAGAAAGGCAGACACAAAAAAGCAGTTGTTATATATTTACTGTTGCCTTACTTGTTTAAGTGTGTCTTGTTTCCTTTGTAGGACTCAAGGCAGGGTGGCTCATAGGCCACTATTTTACATTCTGGGCCTAGAACAGGGACCAGGTGTAGTCTTGTGTTATGCAACTAGGATTTGATGTCATGGAATTTAAGTTAATGTGGCAAGGAACACACGAGATGTGATGTAAATAGTTGATTACAATTGTCATTTGTTTGGGTAGACAAGCACAAATAAATAAACATAATTTAATTGTATTTGGTATGTAATGATTTGAGTGTTATTCAAAAGAAAGACTTGATACTGACTGTGCTGAAACGTACATTACCTAAAAGGTACTTCACAGATGTCATGATTATTTAGTCTAATACAATTCAAAGATTAGTCAGAGAGCTGGGGTTAGTCGTAGAGGTACTGAAAATACCAGGAACTATGTTAGTATGAAAATGAATAGAAAGGGGGAAATGAGTGGTTTTATAATCTGCAAACAGAAGTGGATTTAGACTTTTTAGACACACAAATGCAATCCTTGTTATAAGAACTAGATGTGGTAAAGATAATGAACTATATAAAAAAGGAAACAATACAAAATGTGACTAAATATAAATTTTGACTGTACTGAGGTCGGTTAAGGAAAATGGGAGTGAGAATTAATTTAATAAAATAAATCAGTCGAAGTTTAGACTGATAATAAATAAACTTGTATAAATTAAAAAAGTAATAATTAAAAAAGACAAGAAGGACATCAAGATACTAGGTGGACAGGTGGAAAGAAAATAGGACTGGAGCTGGTACCCTTATCTAGCAGATTGTGAGGGAGGGTTAATGGGTATTATATAGAAAGGAAAAGCTGCAGTTGGGGTTCTGCATGGAATGTTGCCTGGTTGATGGAATGACCATCTGGAAAGCTGCATGGGTTCAAATATGATTTTGCTCTTTTTTAATTTCTCCACATCTTTTGGGCTTCTAATACTATGATGAGAATGGACCCCATTCCTAAGTCAAAGTACAATTAAAGTTCATGAAATTAGTATTGTTTCAATCTTTGATGTCAGCCAAAAGTGCTCTTCGCAGCACTCTCAGTGTGCCCAGTAATGACTCCTTCAGCAATTCGTATGGGGTCACATGGATTGGTAACATATGTAAATATGATTGTAAATTCTTTTTTATAAGACCTATTGCTCCAACTACTATTGGAACTGACTGGGTACCTCACTTCCACATTGCTCTGGTTTCTGCTGGCAGATCCTGTTATTTTATGTCTTTGTGTCTCTGTACACAAGACACTGCAGTCACTTGGTGTAGCAATTTCAGTGATTAATGCTGTTTTTGTCTTTTTTTCTTGGACCACTATAGCCAGTTTTCTAGCATCTATCTTTTGAACTCTTGGTAATGGGTGATTCCATGTGATGTAGACTTCATCATTTTCTATGATGCTGTGTGGCTCATGTTTCCAGTGTTTTTCAGTCACTTCACTACCATAATGCTTGATCAATTCCCAGTGCAACAGTCTTGCCACATTATTATTCCTTTCAGTATACAGTTCTTCTGCCATTAGTATGCCACACCAAGCAGCGGGGTGTGCAACTGTTTCCAATTCAGTTTTACAAAGCCTATATTTGTCTGTTTCTTCCACATGTTCAATGGACTTTTTTAAACCAGCATGTACGTAGCCCACTATCTTGGTCTACCAATATTAACCTTTCATCTCTCGGTTTAAATTCACCTCTCCGTAACCATTCCTGTGTTTGTTCCTCATCAACATGAGGTTCTTCCAGAACTTTTCTGTACTTGCTTCTATATTTATGCTTTTTCCACATTTCTTGCCTTCTCATCTGGCCCTTCACCTTATATTATTTCTTTTCTTTTTTGGCACATTCAGTTCCTGCCTGATTTTTATCTACTTCTGGTTTGATTTCCATTACTGTTTGATGCTGATATGCTTCTGATAAATTTATCAGAGAAGTCATCTTAGATTTATTCGCCTCAGGTTTCAAGACTTTCACTACATTTGTGTCTTGTGAGGTTAGAAGATATGTGTGGAGTCCCACAGTTGCAGATCTGTACATGTAATCAATTTCAAGGATGCCTATCTCTCCTTCAGAATGGGGACTATATAATCTTGGTATGCACTGATTTTTATAAATCATTTGGTGAGCATGAGGCATCCTTCTTGTTTTCCTCTCTAATCTTTCCAACACATTTTGTGGCCAGTCAATCACTCCAAAACTGTAAGTTAGGACAGGAAGAGCAACCTGGTTTAAAGCCTGGATTTTATTCCTAGATGTCAATGCTGTATTCAGGATTAATTTAAGCTTTCTAAAGTATTCCTTACTAAGTTTTATTCACATTTGTTCATGTTTTATTGTTGATCCTCCATCAATTCCCAAATATTTATACACTCCCTCTTGCTCAAGTTCTTTTATATTACATTCTTCTCCCAAACTCAATGCATCTGAAATTCTACAGGTGCAACTAACACTAGGTAAGACTGCAATCCAAAATGTAGCTTGCTACAGATCCCCCACCATACCCCAAGATTCTCATTACACCTTTCTAAACATACTGTAAAATATTAAGATACAACCAAACACCCTAATACTGGGTGATTTCAACTACCCTGCCATTAATTGGGAAAACTACTTGGGTACCAACTCCATTTCCCAACGGTTCTTGGAATTCATAAATTCCAATGCCCTGGATCAACTAATCCATTGTCCCACCAGGGGTTCCAATATCCTAGACCTGGTCATTACCAACATGGGAGATAGATCCTCCACACCAGTGGTCACCCCCTCATTGGTCAGGTCTGACCATAAGCAAATCACCTTTGACATCCACATCCCACCCCCACCCCCCAGTAAGGAAACCTCCTTAAAAAACTTCTCCAAAGCCAACTTCATGCTACTGAAGTCAGAAGTGACAAACTTCACAACACCCACACAGACGGGATCTGGAAGTTCGACTGCAGAATCCTACACTAAGGCACTGTACGAGCACATCCACTCGTGCATGAATCGTGCCATCCCAAATAGAACCAAGATGCTCTTCTCCAAAAAAAGGAAGCCAATCTGGTGGTCGCCTGCTATAAACAAACTATACAACAGAAGGAAGAAACTGTTGCAGAAAAGAGGAAAATCCCAGGATGCAAAAAACTCCCTCACCAGCGTCAGTAAGAAGCTGAGATCCCTCATAAAATCCTCAAAAGCTAGTTACGAAAATAAAATTGCCAAAGATTCCAAAGACAACCACAAGGCATTCTATAGTTATGTCAAGAATCTAAATGTCAATGCTCAAATCTGCTCTGAGCTACAACAGAATGGCATTAAATATACTGATCCCAAAGATATTAACAATATCCTGGCAGATTGATTTAGTGCCTACTTCACCCCCCTCTCACCCCCTAAAGGGCCCATCTCAATACTAAAAGATTGCCAAATTCCGATAATGACAGCCACACAGGTAGACACCGCACTCTCCAAAGCTAAGAATACAGCATTCATGGGACCAGATTACATCCCAGGCTGTGTACTACATGAACTACAAAATGAACTGGCACCTCACCTAAGTGTCATGTTTAATCATAGCCTCACCTCAGGCTTCATGCCCACTGAGTGGCGCACAGCTACAGTTATCACACTCCACAAGGGAGGATCTGCCTTGGATCCCGGGAACTACCATCCCATTAGTCTGACAAGCCTGATCTGCAAGGGCATGGAACGCATTATCATGGAACTTATAAACAAAGACACTGGCAACCTTCAAACACTGGACCCCACCCAGTTTGGGTTTGTGAAGGGCCAAACTTGTCTCCTGAATCTGATTGACTTCTTTGAATCAGTCTCCAGAGCTGTGGACGAGGGTAAGGTGGTCCACACAGCCTATCTGGACCTCACAAAGGCCTTCGACACCATCCTCCACTCTGGAATCATAGATAAACTTACTAAGCTAAGCATAAATCCCTATGTCACCTGATGGGTTGCCAACTGGCTTACTGACAGAACCCCGACTGTAAAAGTAGCTGACTCCAAATCCAGCTCCAGACAAGTGACAAGTGGAGTACCTCAGGGTTCAGTCCTAGGACCACTCTTGTTTGGCATCTACTTCTCTGAAGTACAGACCAACACTAAGGGACTCTGGCTAATAAAGTTTGCAGATGACTGCAAACTGGGAGCCATTATTGAATCCCCAAATGATGTGGATATTCTACAAAAGGGCCTTACAGAAACAAATGCCTGGTGCCAGGACCATGGGCTCAAGCTTAATGCCAAGAAATGTATAGTTATCCCCTTTGGAGAAAAACATGTACCCATGAATTACCACATAGGTGGCAGGACACTAAACATCGAAAGTGTGATGAGAGACTTAGGGACACAGGTGGACAGTGGTTTCACTTTCGATAACCACATCGCCACAACAGTCAGGAAATCCTTCTATGTGGCACACCTCACCATTAAGGAATTTTCATCCAGAAAAAAGGAGGTCATTGTCCCACTGTACTCATCCCTCATTAGACCCATTATAGAGTATAATGCCCCGTTTGGTATGTACTTCACAAGACATCTGCAACAGCTGGAAAGGCCACAGAAATACCTCACTAAAATAATCACAGGCTTAAAGCAGATGCCATATGCTGACCATCTAAAAAAAACTCCAGCTATACTCTGTGGCATATCGTCTCCTCAGAGGCGATCTCTGCTTAACATACAAGGCCATGTCAAACCCTGAGCTGTTGGACATGCTCCACTTAAAGAAATCCCAATCCCTCCGAGCCACACGCTCCAGGGATCTAAACCTTGTCATCACAATGAACAAAACTTTCTGGAGGGATAGGTTCCTGACCCAGAGACTCCCCATACTCTGTAATAGACTGCCCATACATGTCAAGCAGAGCACCTCATTGGCCTTCTTTAAAAGGAACCTTGATGATTGGATGGGAGATAGGAAATTCAACCCGGGAATCATGTCAGTCATGTCATGCTAGACAGGGGTCCAGAGACGTAAATATTGTGGGAAGAAATATCCAGGGAATTGTTATGGCTAGGCTTGCATAGGCCCTAGGGCTGATAGCCTAGTACCAACCTATGAACCTATGAACTGATGTTTCCCTGGTGCTGCAGTTTTCCAGCTTTAAAGGTTGCTTTTGCACACTTATCAAGACCAAATGACATTCTTATATCATCTGAAAAAGTTTTGACAACCTGCAGCTTTGCTTTCAGCTCCTCATATGATGAGCTATACAGTTTTAAATCACCGACAAAGAGAAGATGATAAGTCTTTATACTTTGTTGTTTTTTAGGAGCCAAATTATAGCCATGGTCTAAGTTGTTAAGTAAACAGCTTAATGGGTTAATGGCAAGGCAGAATAGCAATGGTGACATGGGCATTTTGATGGCTTATAAAATAACCACTGATAGAAAGGGGGGAAATGCTCTCTTATCAACCTTTCCTTGGTTAATTCAAGATAGCATCAGATGAAATACAATTCATTACAGTAAGGGTAAGGAGGTGTCCTGCCTACTACAGGGAGTTGGAAAGAACTTCCATTGAAGATATTTAGAGTGGTAGGAGAGCATTTTCTGAAGAATGAATGGATAATGAACTTATGCTGTGATTGGATGACTACATGAATGAAGAACATTACTCATCCCCCAAGCCATGGGACTAAATGGCAAATTAAACACATTTACAGATGTCAAAGATCATTGTTGGAGATAAAAAGTCAGCAAAAAGGAGACTGAGAAAGATCTGGCAAATGTGGATTTAGAAAGAAGGCTGCAATAGCTATGCCCTGGTAGGGGCAGACTATTATGAAAAATGATATTATGATTTAATATTATGTGATCATTTGCCTTTCTGATGCTTGGGAACAAAGAATTTGGAACATACTAACTGGTGGAAAATAAATGACATGTATGACACTAAAATATGATTAGTGCTAGAAAAAAATAGTAAAAATAATTAAGATAATGTGCTGTTAGAGGTACACCTCGTAGCAGTCTTGGATTGAATTCCTACAGCCTCCATTTGCCTACTGTTTGACTTTTAGCAAGTCAATTAAGCAGAATTTGCTTCTAGGCCACCCCTGTAAAGTGACTGTGATTCTGCTGGGTCCACTTTGTTAATCTCACAGTAACTAAGTCAAATAATATAGCAGGTGATGCCCTCTTTTCTAATTTTGCATCCAAAATATGTAATGCTCTACCCTATAACATGACTACTATTGACATCCCTCATACAGTTCAAAAAAGCATTAAAACTGCATCTCACTACTACCTGGCTATGCTCTTGCACATCACCAGGCTAGACCCTCCACTATGTTAGACCCTACACCACATTAACTATCTCACACCTCAAGAGGAACAGATTGGTCTATATTCTATTACTGTAGAAATACATACAATATAATAAAATAGATTGCTATGGTTTAGACCCCAATAACCTTTACAAAGTTATTGGTTTACACATGACCCCCTCCAAGAATGGCTGAGGTCATTATATAAATATATATATATATATATATATATATATATATACATATATTTAGACTAATGAAATTATTACTGTGAGATTTCTCTATTTTCACTAATTGTGACTGATATGTATGAATATACTTCTATTAATTAAGACTCATTGCATTTTGTATCTAAATATACTTTGCAAACTTTGCAGTTTAATTTTGTTACATGTTATTCATATGTATGGAGCTTTTTTCCCCGGGCCTCCACTGAAAATGGACCTGTGTTCAGTGGATTATCCCAGTTAACAAATGTAAAATGAAAAATAAAAAAAATATATATATATATATATATACGCACACACACACACACACACACACACACACACACACACACACACACACACACACACACACACACACAAATATGTATATGTGTGTGTGTATATATATATATATATATATATATATATATATATATATATATATATATATATATATATATATATCTATGGATCTACTATGGTTGCTCGAACTTTCAGAACTCTGAAGACCATATGGCTTATACCATATGTTTGAAGTTCTGAAACTTTGATAAACATTGCATTGAGATTACTGTACAGTGCGGAACCCGGGATTTGCCATTTTCCTGACTGCACTGTGATCTTGGAGTTGGCATATTTAAGTAGCAGGGGGTGTGGGGGTGCAGGGGGGCTTGCCCTCCTGCAAAAAGGTAAGTAAAAAGAGTTTTTTCCATTTTTTTTTGTTTTTTCTTTTTCTTTTGAAGTTTCAGAACTTCAAACACATGGGCTGGGCCATATGGTCTTCGGAGTTCTGAAAGTTCAGTCAACCATAGTAGATCTATACATATATATATATATATATATATATATATATATATATATATATATATATATATAAATATATATTTTCATGTGTATCTATGGTCATTTGTCGGCTGAAAAATGTGCATTTTTTTTTTTTACATTTTGCTGATGAGGTTAATCCCATTAGATTAATGGGCTGTTTTCAGTAGTGATCTGAGGGGACATTCATACTGACTATTTATTCAGAGCACCCTGGAACTTCCCCTACTCTTGGTACTCAGGGGAAGAGTTTGGGTGTTACACATCCTGACTTTTTGTTCCTATTCCAGGAGCAGAGTCAGCCCAGTGGAACATGGAGAAAACATAGCTGTTGACAGCCAAAGTAATTTAGAAGTTGAATGTGTTGAAAATGAAGACAAAATGGTAGAATCATAGGATGATATGATCATAAGAGGTTACTAGGCTACTGGCCCTGAGGCCCTTATAAGCCTAACCAAGAGTTTAGCCTGTGTTTAGACAAATCAGCAAATGATGCCCCTGGTCCAGCAGCGACATAGGTGGAATCCCAGGGGTATATTTTCTGTTTCCCATGCAGTTATCCAGATTCCACTTAAAAAGGGGTAAAGTGGTACTCTGCTTGCTGTGGAGAGGAAATCTATTCCATAGATGCGGAGTCTGTTGGCTACAAATCTGTTCCGCCAACAAGTCTTGTTGATGTCACAGACCATGTTGAGGCCACGCATGTGGGTTACTCGAGTGGCACTTGACTTGTGGATATGCAACAGTCCTATCAAGGTGGGGTCCATGATCACCTTGTATGCCAGACAGAGGTCACCTCTGAGGAGTCTATATGAATAGAGGCATAGGGATTTTAGCCTATCTGTGTATGATAGAAGTTTGAGGCCCTGGATCCCCAGTTGAGGAACTTCTGTGGTCTCTCCATCTGCTGCATGTGCTTTGCAAGGTGCATGCAGAAAGGGGCATTGTACTTAATAATTTGCCTTACAAGGGAAGAATACCGGGATGTTATGACCTTCTTGCCCATGGATGACATACCCTAACTTATGAGATGGGCCAAGTAGAAGGTTTCCCATACAACAGAAGGAACATGGTGGTCAAAAGTCAGGTTGCTATAAACCTGGGTGCCCAAATCCCTCACAACTGATTTCGTGCTTAGGATGTTGCTATCAATGTGATAATTTGTGGGGACATCACTCTCCCCAAAGGGAATGATGATGCATTTTTTTTGGTATTCAGTTTGAGGTCATGTTTCTGGCACCAGTCATTTGTCTGAATGAGACCCTCTTGGAGGATGTCCACATCACTTGGGGAATTGATGGCAGCACCCAGCTTACAGTCACCTGCAAACTTGGTCAGCCATAGCCCACTTATTTTGGCCTGCAGCTCAGAAAAGTATACCCCAAGTAACAGAGGCCCCAAGACCAAACCCTGGGGTACACCACTTGTTACAGGTCCACTGCTTGAGGTAGCTTCCCCTATGTTGACTAGGTGGGTTCTATCAGTGAGCCAGTTTGCTACCCATCTGGTAACATATGGATTGATGCCTAGTTGAGAGAGTTTATCTAGTATGCCTGAGTGGCAAATAGTGTCAAAGGCCTTGGCTAGATCAAGGTAGGTGGTGTGCACCGCCCTCCCCTCATTCATGGCTTTGGTGACTGTCTCAAAGAAGTCGACCAAATTTAGCAAAAATAACCTTCTCTTGACGAAGCCAAACTGTGTAGAATCAAGTGTTTGCAGGTTGCCAATGTCCTTGTAAATGAGGTCCATGATAATCCTTTCCATGGCCTTGCAGATCAGGCTAGTTAGGATGATTGGTCTATAATTTCCTGGATCAGTGGATGTTCCACCTTTGTGTAAAGGGATGAAGTGGCTGTCCTCCACTCAACTGGGATGAAGCCAGTACTCAAAGTTTGGTTGAATAGGGTGCCTAATGGCATTGCAAGTTCCTGCCTGAGTTCACATAGGTTGTAACCTGTGATGTTATCAGGTCCCATGGAGGCTGTATATTTGAGAGAGTAGTGATGACCTCTTCCTAGATATAAGGGGAAGGGTGCAGGTACTGGGGATGTCCTGATTTACTGATGGAGTGACAGATGGGTAAAGTTTTCCCTGAATCTGTCAGCCAGCAAGTTTGCTATATCTATGGCATTTGTATATGTGTTGTCCTTGACCACCAGTTCAGAACAGATCTGAATGCTTCCTTTGAGGTTGCAGACATATGTGAAGAAGGCCTTATGATTGTCTATAGTAGATGTGACCAATTTGGACTCAAAATCTGCTTTGGTGGATTTCACTAGTGCTCTTATTTGCTTGTTCAGACTAAGGAGACATTGCTTCCAGTTGGGCACCTGCTCCTTCTTGGTCTTAGACAGCAATTTTTTTCTTTTATTACAGAGTTTATTTATTGCAGATGTTCACCAGACAGGTTTACATTGCCTTGCAGATAATGATTTAGCCCTGTTGGGTATTCCTGATTCCATGCATCTATATGAATGCTCACATAGTGCTTTGGTGTAGTTTTGGATATTGGTGCCAGTTACTACAGAGAGGGAGGGGCTGTGAAGCTGTTTATATAATCCCTCAAGAGGCTATAATCCGCTTTGGAGAAGTTTTTATGTATGATCCTAGCTAGAGAGGGGTTGGGAGAGATGATGACTTTGAAAATGACCGCTTTATGGTCAGATCTTTCCAGGGGAGTATGATACTATAGGGGTGTTGCAGTGGTTACTCATGTTAGTTAATACCAAGTCCAAGATATTATCACCTCTTGTGAGGTTATCAACTAGCTGTTCCAAGGCATTTGCATTGACAAAAATCAAGGAATGTCAGGGCATTTATGTTCTGGACTGAGTCATTCTTACAATCTATGTTTGCGAAGTTAAAGTCACCCAGATCAGGGTAAAGGGTTGAGTCTTGATAGATTTAAACAGGTCCACATTGGCGGATTGGGCATCTTGAGTCAGATTTGGGGGCCGATAGCTAGCTATGATTTGAATAGGGATCTTGTCAATGGTTAACTGCACCTGTCTCCTGTGCCTCATACTGTTTGACCAGCCAGGAGGTGTGTATGTATTAATGTATATTGAAACTCTACCTCATTTGGCTTTACTGCCCACAGTTTGGAGTCTGAATGTATGATAGTATGAGTAATCAGTAAGGCTGGGGTGCTCTCTCCCCTTTGAACCATTTTTCTGTGTCTGCACAGATGTCATAATTTTCCAGGGTTAAGAATGCTTGCAATGAGTGCAGTTTCATGTTTAGACACCTAGCATTTAGTGGCTACAGAGAAGGAGGGGCTGTGAAGCTGTTTATATAATCCCTCAAGAGGCTATAATCAGGGCCCTTGGGCCGATAACCTAATACCTACCTATGAACCTATCTTCATTAGCACTCTTCAAGAAAAATCTTGATGAGTGGATGGGAAATAGGAAATACACCCTGGGGATCACTTCTGTGTCTCTGCTCAACAGTGGCACTGGAAAATAACTTTCTTGGGTGGCGTAAGCCAGGGAACCTTGTTGGCTAGGCTTACATAGGCCCTTGAGCCAATAGCCTAGTACCTACCTATGAACCTAATTTGTGTTTTGTTGAAATGTTTATGTTGGTAGTTTTCACCTCATCACTTTTCCTAAAAAAAAAAAACTATAGGGGAGGCAAGAGACTTTGCCAGAACCCTGAAGCCCAGGTGGGACAGATGCAGGCCATCTCTGGCAAAGCATCATTGTCTGTCAGTCATATCTTCCCAGGCTGTCAGGTACTGGATCCCCTAGAATGACACAAGAAACTAAGCCAATTGTTAAAGTCAAACATTTTCTGTTTGTATTGAGGCATCATTCTGGGTGACGGCTGAATTCTGTTTAAGGCTAGGGACATACCTGCCTGGGACACATAATCATAGAGCTCAATCATGTCTCTCTTCATATAGTCCAGAGAGGTACATCTCAAGTCATTCACGCCAACATGGACTATGACAGAGCCATAACAATACCTGTTGCTGAGAGACTTGAATGCGTATGTGTTAAGGTGGATTCTGGCACCTGACAGACAACTAACCGTGACTTTCTTACTATCCAGCCTGGTGAGAAACACATCTGTGTGTCTCACAATGGAGTCTCCTATGACTAATATGTTGGGCTTATGGTGAATCCTTAGTGACTGTGAGGCACAGGTGTGTGGACTATGCATGATATGTGGTGTGGAGGGCTGTGGAGATTGCATGTGTTTTTGCCTCAGAGATTTCCTTGGTTTGGGTATGTTTATGTGGAGGATCTCCACATATGTAGGTGTGTGTTGTGTAGGTGTGGCTGGTGTTTGAGGTGTAGTGATTGTGTTGACAACCTTTTTGGTGCCAGATATACTGGCTTGAGGGGGAGAGAGCTTGAACTCTAGGTTCCTAATTTAATTGCATCTCTCACAAATTCTGTTCCTTGGTGGTAGTAGTAGATGGTTGTCCAAGTACATGAGGCATTTGCTACACTGTCGTAGGATGTCCATTTCAACCAGACTTGCAGGAGAAACTGTAGGAAATTGTCCATCCATATTTGTCAGAATCTGAGGGAAAAAGGCCAGGGAGAGCTAAGGGGTGGGCCTAAAGCCCAAGTGCTTAAACCAAAACTAAGAGCTAAGAATAACACTTAACAATTTTGACAGGCTATAAATGAGCAGTAATAAATGCCACAGAAAAGATGCAGTCAAACACTTTAGAGAGC
The DNA here is from genome assembly GCF_019279795.1 of Protopterus annectens. Classification (NCBI taxonomy): domain Eukaryota; kingdom Metazoa; phylum Chordata; order Ceratodontiformes; family Protopteridae; genus Protopterus; species Protopterus annectens. Next base: position 1,222,217,689 of record NC_056746.1, on the reverse strand, counting down.
AGGCAGCAAGTAGCAGTAAAAAGCAAAGCAAGATGAAGTAACAAAGTAGTAGGAAGAAACACAAATTAGAAAAATATAAGCAGCTGAATAAAGTGTCTTTTTCTTTTAAAGTGGAAAGAGAGAGAGAGAGCAGGAACAGAAGATAATTCAAGGTTATGGGACTAAAGGGTTTGGCCTTCCCAAATGATTTCTGCATTAGGTCGAATGAACTAAAGACATGGGACTAGAAGGAGTGTCCCAGATCAAATTTACAGCAGAGGTGGGCAACTGCAAAAGCCACCAACTTTAAAAACACATCAACAATAGGGTGGCAGGGTGGGAGAAAAAAGTTTCAGCACAGATCAGAAAACAAAATTCAGCCAGCAAATATATAAATAATTCAGTCAGGTAAAAATAAAGACAGTGCACTGAACAGTTAAAGTGCCAAAAATATACGTATCAGCTCTATATCACTACCAGAATTGCTTTCAGGTGATGTGGGAGGACAGAAATTATTTGCTGATGGTGAGGAGATTGGAAAGGAGATGGAGCTAAATGCAGAGGTGGAGATGCATCCAGAAGAAAATTTTTAGAAAACCTGTTTGTAATATCAGAAACAACAGAAATATGTGTTATTTCAACACTCCAGTTTTGAGGGTTGTGGGATAACTATCTGGAAGAGCTAATAATCAGAGTGAGCCTGAAAGTGCAGCTGCTGTATCATGGAGTGACATTATGGATAAAATGTAAGAGGGAGAAAAAGAGAAAGAAAAGGTGCCAGAGAAGGTTCCAGAAAAAAAGTCCTGTGCACTTATGGTGGAAGAAGGAACTAAGAAGAAGATAGAGATGAAGGAAATAAAGAACAAATATGTTGTCTGGGTGAGCAGTAAAAAAGAAAAAGGCCTGGATAGGTTTGAGGTATGGGACAATGTTATTGTATGTCTGGAAGTAAAATCTGAAGAGTAAGAAATTTAATTTTAATTAACAAAGAAACTTTTTGTGACTTGTTTTTTGAAACTGCTCAGGCTATGGAAAACTTTTTGGGGCCTATGAAAAAAGAAAGGAGACTTTCCACGGTCAGGATAAGTTGTGCAGGCTTTTTTCAGGCAAACAAAAAAGAATTATGATTCAGTTTAGACCTGAAGAAGAAGCAAAAAAAAAAAACTGAATGAATATTTGTTAACAATATGTAAAGAAGTGTTGGACACTACTAAAATCTATGATGAAAGAGAACTATGGAACGAGGGTTGGGAATGTGGCATAAATTTTAAAATGGAAAATGACAATGTAATACACATACCTAGTATTAATAATGTGCATGACAATAGATGTTTTGCGAGGTACAGAGGACAACCAGAGACTTGTTATTTTTTGTGGAAAAAATGATCATTTAATTAGTGAATGTGATAAAAAAGATGCTATGTATGTGGGCAGATAGGCCATAATGCAAAGAAATGTGAAGTGAAATGTAAGAAATGTGGTAATACAGGGTGTTCATGGTTAGAATGTGAGGTAAAAATACAAGAAAATGAAAAAAATGAACATGAAAATGAAAATAAAGATGAAATTATACAACAAAAATATTTAGATAATTTTGCAGAAGAACACACAACACAAGAAAAAAACATGCAAAGGGTATTTAAATTTAAAGGGAAAGATAAAGAGAAGGAAAAAGAAAGACAGACAGATGATACAAGTGTAGAAGAGTCAGAGTGTCATATAGTAAAAGGCAAGAGAAATTCAATAGGAAAGAGAGTTGGGAAAGAAAAAGAAAATACTATATTTTAATATTCTTCATACTGTTTATGTTCAAAGCTAATATGTTTGGCTTTATAGAACAGTTATTAAAATAATTGTCTTATCCCTTACCTTTCTTATTTTCTTTAACAATTATATTTTTAAATTTTTAAATGAGGATAATGAATATTTAGAAAGAAAAATAAGCATTAATGAGTTGAATGAGATCTCAGATATTATTGTCAATTCAGTGACAGGTTTGGATGGAATTGAATATAGTATGCATCAAGAAATGTATGATTGGTAAAAAAACGGTGTTTATAGAAGTAATGAATGAGTGGCTAGAAAAACTAATCAAGTATAAAAAAATTGCATATGTGTAATAAAATTTAAATTAAAGAAAGGAGATGCATATGAAATTAAAAAATGGAGACCAATTACACTGAATAGCACAGACTATAAAATTTTAATGAGAATAGTAACTAAAAGACTACAATATAAAATAGAAAGATAGCTTGATCAGAACTTGTTTGGGAGAAAAGGAAAAGGGAGTCAAGACCAATTGTGGATAATAGGGGAAGTAATTGATGATACTATTAATAAAAAAATAGAAACAAAAATCATGATAGGGGATGTTAGTAAGGCATATGATAATATTCAGTATGAAACATTATGGGGTGTTTTGTAAGCTTATAACATAAGTGAAAAAATAATTAAATCAATATATGAAAAAATTGTGTAAGGCTGATAGAAAACAGTTGGATTGGGGATCATTTGAAAATTGAATGTGGTATAAAACAAGGATGCCCTCCAATAAGTATGATCTTTGCAATAATTATGAACATAGTTGTTGTTGTTGTGTCTTTTGGCTTTTCCTGGTTAGGGGTCGCCACAGCGGAACTCCGGTCCGCTAATGATTGGTAGCTGATTTTTACGTGCCGAGTTACCAGCCCTGACGCACAACCTTCAACGAAGGTATACCCATTCACGCATGTCTCCACGCAGAAAACGCTCTAGCTGAGAATCGAACCGGACAGCATCTTACTGTGAGGCGACAATGCTACTGCAGTTATGAACATAGTAGTAATAGAAATTAATAAAATGTCAGGTAAGGGAGGATATAGAATGATGGAGGAATACAGTTGCCAATAATGTATACTTAAGCTGATGATATTGTAGTAATAACAAAATAATAAAGCCTGGGTGGAAACAAAATAATGGAAAATTAAGTACACAGTTAAAGAAAATTGGTTTAAGCATAAATAAAGAGAAAACTAAAGCATTTGGGTATGAATGTAGGAGGTGCGGAATATAGTGAGAATATAAATATTTTGGGAATAGTATTTGGAAGTGCAGAATGCAGTCATGAATAATGGGAGAACATTATTTAAGAAATCTAAGACATGATCACATTCTGGAAGACATATAGGATTTCATACAAGAAGAAAGCACATCTAATAAACACAATACTAATAGGTAAAATGACTTGTATAGCAAATGTTTACATGATACCAATGAAGTATGAAAAAGAAATTATGCAGATAAGTTTTTCATTTATTTGGGTGTTAAGAATGAACCTGGTTAAGAGGGGAATTTTATATATGAAGGATGAACAAGGGGGTTGAGACTGATTAATCCAATTGTGCATGCAGCCTGTTTAAGTATGTATAAAGTACTAAAAGGTGTAATGAAAAATAATAAAGACTTGAAAGAAACTGTAATGTATTGTAAATATATAGGAATTTGGGAAGAAATGGAAATAAAAAAAAGAAGTGAAAGTGTTTTTAATGAAGAGATGAAAGAATTTTACATTAAAATCATATTGTGGAAATTAAAAAAAGAACATGATTGAAAAGAATAGAACCAAATTGTATGTTAACATTATGAGATCCTTCTATTTGGTAGATCCATGGAGAGAGGTAGACACTGATAAGAAGAAAGCAATAATGACAAGATACAGAAATTATAAAAAAAATTAGGAATATAATGATTTATGTGGAGGTTGTCCATAGGAAAATTACCAATGGGGGCAAGTATGCCATATAAGAGAACATAGGATAGAATATGCAATAAATGTAAAGAATTGGAAACTACATAACATTTTTTAATGTGAGAGAATTCAAAAACTGTGTAAAAAAGTATGTATATACGATTTGATTAAAACGTATTTAAATTTTGAAATGTTAAACATGGACGTGATAGACTATGTGTTTTATGGGACTAGATCCCAGAATGAAACAAAGAAGATGGACAGAATTAGATTCTATGTAACATGGGTCATATGAAATGAAGGGCTTAATGAAATCAAATGCAATGGAAAATGGGACATTGACAAAAGTACTGGAAAATATGATTTTGGTTGTGGGTTAAAGAGTGGGAGGATATTTAAAATGGAAATACTAATGTATTGATTGATGTTAAAATATGTAAATATTGTAAATATGTAAATATGTAAAAAATATGAATTGCATATGTTTACAAGAAAAAATAACTACTCATCATAGCTGCAAGTGGGACCCATTTTGCAGGAGCACTTCCAGTTTCCATTCCAGGCAAAGAGGTGGTCCAGACAAACAAGGAGGCTGATGGAGAGAGAAGGATATAATGGAGTGGTAATGGAGATGGAAGAGAAAGCAAATACTGAGACCAGTGAATGTGAGCAAGATTCTGAGGAGATGTTTCAAAGAACTCTGTTTGGTGGAAATACGTCAACAAATGATGGATGTATAATTACAACCCTCCAGTTGGGAGAGCAGAGGGATGATTTACTTAAAGAAATGATGATCTAGCGTGAATTAGAAAATGAAGTAAATGTTTTATGGGGGGACTTTATGGAGAAAATATAAAAGGAGGATGCAGAGACAATCTTGAAGAATAGTGGTGAGATGGGAAAGAAAAATGCAGAGAAAGTAAAAGAAGGCAAAAGCAGAGTAGCAGAAAAGAAGGTAGAAAAAATGAGAAATGGAAGTATGTGGTAAGGATTCAAGGTAGAGAAGACAAAGAAATGGACAGCTATGAGGTGTGGGACAATTTAAAGTTCATAGGTGTGTACTAGGCTAATGGCCCTGGGGCATTTTCAAGCCTAGCCATAGGATTACCCTGGCATGGTGCCACCTAACCTTACTTCCCAGTGCCTCTGTTGAGTAGAGCCACTGGTGTTATCCCCGGAGTGAATTTTCTGTTTCCCATCCACTCATCAAGATTTCTCTTGAGGAGGGTCAGCGAGGTGCTCTGCTTGACATTTATGGGAAGTCTGTTCTATAGCATGAGCAGTCTCTGGGTTATGAACCTGCCCCTCCAGCATGTTCTGTTAATTGTGGTAATGAGGTTGAGGTTCCTGGAGCGTGTGGTGTGGAGGGATTGTGATTTCTTTAGACTAGTGCCTTTGACTGTAAAAGTGCATGAGGTAAGAGCATATTTATTCTTATTAAAAAAACAGACTTTTGTGACATTATATATGAGATTGATTTTCAATGGAAATTTTTCTTGGAGAATATGAAAAAAGAAATACTATAACCCCTGGAATGATCATGTGATAAAAGCATTTAACAGTGAAACAGAAAAGAAAACTCATGTACAACTTCAACCACAGGTGGAAAGATAAACTTTGAAAGGACATTTGAAAACTTTATTTAAAGAAGTAACCAATGAATAGCACAAAACACGAAACCACCAAAATAAATCACTGCTCCGGCACCATTAAGGCTGCCCTTTGTAATTTTCTGTTTCACCGAGTGTATATACACAGCATCAACGAGACGAAAACAGTTTTATGATTTAATAACTTTAAAAATCCAACACAAAGACCAAAATAAAATCAGTAGACAAAAACAAGTAGATTTAGTGCTTTTGTCTCCTTCACGGAGACTTCATCAGAATCTATAATGCACTGTTCATTTGTCTTTTTTATACCATCCAATAATATGTCTAATTGATTAATTAACTATTAAAACAAGTAATCACATTTAAAGAGACATTTCTTATACTTAACATACTGTTCTTGAATATATTGAGATAACCCATACTAAACAACAGTCATTATTCAGATTAATGATTTAAAAATACCTATATAGTTCATAATAGAATAAACAGAGGCTCAAAACAAATTTGTGATAGTAATTATATATAATTAATATAAACCTGAATTGTGCATGTAAATATGAATAAATATAAGTCTAAATATAAATATAAATATAAATATATAAATATATACAACTATAAATACTATAATATAATTATTCTATCCTATCCATTAAAAAGTAATGCAATTGCAAATATGAAAAATGTGTATATAGTGTAATAGTATAAATATGAATAATTAAATAAATAATTAGATAAATATTGTGTATAAAAACTAAATATATATATATATATATATATATATATATATATATATATATATATAGTAATGTTTGAAGGTATTATGTGTACATATTACCCTCATATTGTATCTCTACTTAATGTATATATTGAACTGTAATATATACATAATACCTTGTAATAACCTGTGTTAGTGAATACAAAGACTTGAACTGAGTATACAGTGGATAATACCAATAAATAATGTCACTTTAAATTTAGAGAAAGTTGAAAATTCACACAATATCAAGCTGCTATGCAAAGCAGCTATAAAGCAGCTGTAAAAATGTATGAAAACAGCTATAAAGACAGCTATAGGAACTACTATAAAAACTGCTTTAAAAACTGCTATAAAAACATTGCTGTAAAAAATATTGCTATAAAAACATTTTGTCTATTTAACAGCTAGCATAGGCACATGTTAATTTATAAAATTTATAAAATTATTGTTTTTAACCTTTCAATTTCTTCGGGTCCATTGCCAATATTTTCAATGCAGGGGTGATTGATATATGGTCATTAAGACCGTTACTACTACAAGCATCCAATCTTAATTGCCAAATCATCTCCCTGTACTCAACTTTAGTTTCCCAATCACCTCCTCGTTCCATATGTTCAACTTCTTCAAGCACCCAAAATTTATAATCTGCTTTTTTACATTCCATTGCATGCCTATACAAGGCATTATTATCATTGTGCCTGTTTATATCTCTTATATGCTCATATATTCTGTTTCTGAGATGTCTCTCAGTTTTGCCAATATAATATTTTTGACAGGCTTTACATATCACCAAGTAAATTACCCCTTTTGAATAACAGCTGCTATATTTCTTAGCTCTCAGAGTTAAAGATAAGCTAGGTATTTTCAGTTCTTTGGTTTCTGCAATGTACGGACATTGAGCACATCTACCGCATTTAAAGGTTCCTTGCTTTTTATTGGTCCCACTTTTTCCTATTTTCTTTTTCTCCAAAATATTCTTAATATTTTTGTTTTTCCTAAAACTAAATTTTAATTCACTCTTAAACACATCTGTCTTGATAGCCATGTTCCTAAACATACCCCATGTCTCATGGATGCTTTTCTTCAACCACCCTACATCCTGGTAGTATGTAATAGTTAAATATGGGGATGAATTAATTTTTGTAGTATTTTGTGTATTTAAAGTGTTATTCACCTCATTTGTATTACTGGTTAATCCACCACTGATCACTAATTTGTCACCCTTTGTTAATAGTGGTTTAAACTTATTTCCTCTCTCTAATATTACATATTCTTTAATAGGTTGAATAAGTTCCTTAAGGTACCCTCACTCAATGAACATTATTTCAACATGTTCAAGTTCTTTTAAGAAATCCACCTCTTCGGATATCATCCTAGCCATCCTAATTATTTGTCCTTTTACAACATTTTTCTTAAGTTGATATGGATGGTCACTATCAAAATGAAGGTACGCATTAGAATAATGTTCTTTCCTAAAAACATTTGATTTATAACACTTATTATATCTATCTTTACTTAACTTGACATCAAGAAAGTGTGTTTCATCCATTTCTATTTGATGTACAAAACATAAAAATGAAGTAGTGTGATTAATATACTGTATAAATTCATCAATACAGTCTATTGTTCCCTTCCATAAAACAAAAATGTCATCCAGGAACCTGAAGTACTTGACAATGTATTGATTATACATAGAATTAAAAACATATTGTCTTTCCCAGTATAACATTATTATGTTAGCATATACTGGGGCACAAGCGTAACCCATCGTTACCCCTTCTTTTTGGTGGTAATAGTCCCCCTCAAAGTATATAAAGTTGTATTTTAGTACTAATTCCATACATTCTAGTACAGTCCTAAATTGGATAGGTGTGAGAAAATTCATTTCCATTAAAACTTTTTCAAACCAATCTATTCCAATAGTTTGTGGAATAACTGAAAATAAGTCTTTAACATCAATTGTTATGAAATACATATCCTCATTATAGGTACTTTCTCCTATTTTTGTCAAAAAATCTCAAGAATCCTTTAAAATGTGGTCATACTTACTATAAAATTCTTTAATCATAGTGTCCACATAAATTGACATAGCTTGGGTTTTTGACCCTTGTGATGCCACTATTGGTCTCATGGGTGGGTCCACTAGGGATTTGTGTGTTTTCGGTATACCAAATATAGCTGGTATCACTGGTTTAGGTACTATTAAAAACTTATATAGTTCTAGATCAATCATTCCAGAAAACAGATTATCTTTCAAAATTAAATCTATCTTCCTATATAATATATTGATCTCATTTTTAGTCACTAAACTATATTGTTCATCTTTATCTAGTATATCTTTCATTTTCTTAATATAATCCCACTTGTCCATGAGGACTATACCCCCACACTTATCAGGCTTCATAACACGTATTTTATCATTGTTACTCAGTTCATTTAATAATTTATTTTCATCTTCAGTCAAATTATATTTCACTTTATTATTGTTATTGTATTCCTTCCTTATTCTATTAATAACACATCTTTCAAAGTTTAAAATTTCGTACTGTAAAGGTGGATTAAATATACTGCGTCTATTTAATGGGTTCACTCTGTGTTGTCCCATTTCATCATTGTATATATGTTTAAAATGTAATTTGCATGTAAATAGTTTAACATCAAGAATTAAATTCTCAGTTCTTGGTTTTTCCACTGGTACGAAAGTAAAACCCTTTATAAATAATTCAAAAAAAACTTTGATTAATAACAGTGTCCGTATAGTTAAAAATGTTAAAATTATTGTATGTGTTTAAAATTCTATTACTTTTTCCATGAGCCTCTGTTAAAAAACTAACAGTGTGAACTTGCAATAAGTCATATTCTGAAACTACTGAAAATTCTGTTGTCTGTACCCCCTCCCCATGTGTGTATTGTTTTCAGAGGCGGCCTGGGCATAAGATGCCTGTTGGTTCCGGTTCCTCAACCTCTCCGACCTCCTCACCTCTTCCAATTCTAAAGGGACATTGGTACTAACAACATTGTCATTCCTTTCCAAAACTGGAAATTCCTCATAAAAAGATTGAATATGGCCATCTACTTGACCTTGCTCCCAATGTCCCTCCTTGGGGGCCCCCCTAGGGTAATAGTAATTATTATTCCTGCTTTGAAAATCTGTTTTAAAACGATTATTGTACTTATAGTTGTTAGTAGAGTTATCAAAATTGTATGCATTACCTTTCCCATATTCACTAATATCCCTTTCAAACTTTTTTTAATTTTCGATTAATATTAGTATTAGTAGCAACATCAGCATCATGCAAAACTCTGCAATAAACATATTTATATTCATCTACCGAATACAACAAATCAGACTTAATTTCACTGTATATTTTATCTATTTCACATTTCATTCGCTCCATAACTTCAATATTGTGTTGAATCATTGCTTTTATAATTGCAAGTCCACAGTCATTAAGAATGTCACATATATTCTTGAAAAATGTTTTATCACTATGACTGCTGTTCGGAAATTTATTTATTCTAAGTCCCTTTGGTACTATTTTTTCTTTGATACATTTCTCAAAGTACCAATTTTCCACAGTTAATGCTTTAAATTTAAGCAAAAGTTTCTTAAAAATCTTACATTTTTCTTTGTATGTGACACTGTTGGTTTGTTCCTTTGTATTCATTTTTTCTTTTCCTTTTCCACTGTGCGTGAACGATTTGTTTAGCCATTGAGCAAAATCCATGTCTTTATAATTATCCACAACAGCGTATTCTCCCCTACCCCTGTCTCCGTTGGAATTCGAATTACTGTTATAAGTCCCGTTGGCGTTTCTCCGACTCGCATTCACCTCCATAGCCCCTCTGCCTCGTGTCTGCTGGTCGCTTACTTCCGACGTCACTCGGTTAGCCCTTAGGTCCTTCAGGCTACTCTGCACACAAGGAATTTCACTCGAAGCTCCTGTAGGTGAAATTTTGACCTGCGAGTGCGCCTGAATTACTCGCAAAAGTTCATTAAGCATACCACTGCTTTCCATTTGAAGAAAACTGGACTCCTCGTGTCCGGAACAAAAATTAGGCAACTAGTAACCAACGAATAGCACAAAACACGAAACCACCAAAATAAATCACTGCTCCGGCACTATTAAGGCTGCCCTTTGTAATTTTCTGTTTCACCGAGTGTATATACATAGCATCAACGAGACGAAAACAGTTTTATGATTTAATAACTTTAAAAATCCAACACAAAGACCAAGATAAAACCAGTAGACAAAAACAAGTAGATTTAGATTAATAGTTAATTAATCAATTAGACATATTATTGGATGGTATAAAAAAGACAAATGAACAGTGCATTATAGATTCTGATGAAGTCTCCGTGAAGGAGACGAAAGCGCTAAATCTACTTGTTTTTGTCTACTGGTTTTATCTTGGTCTTTGTGTTGGATTTTTAAAGTTATTAAATCATAAAACTGTTTTCGTCTCATTGATGCTGTGTATAAACACTCGGTGAAACAGAAAATTACAAAGGGCAGCCTTAATAGTGCCGGAGCAGTGATTTATTTATTTAAAGAAGTACTAGACATTGGAAAGGTTTATGACAAAATGAGTTTATGGGCTGGTGTATAGGACTGTAATAGAAAGAGAAAAAATATATGCATATAGCAAGAATGATAAATGTGAAGGAAATTTGGGTGACATAAAATACTGGTGACAAAAGGGCGGCCACGGTGGTGCAGTGGTTAGCATTGCTACCTCACAGCAAGAGGTTCTCCATTCTTGGCTGGGGAGCCTTCTGTGCGGAGTCTGCATGTCTTCCATGTGGTCGCGTGGGTTTCCTCTGGGTGCTCCGGTTTCCTCCCACATCCCAAAGACATGCTGTAGGTGTATTGGACACTCTAAATTGGCCCTTGGCATGAGTGTGTGTGTGTTTGTGTGTGCCTTCTGTGGAAGGTTGTGGGTCGGGCTGGCAACTCGACACCATAAAACTCTGCTGCCAGTCATGAGCAGACAGGTGATCCACTGTGGTGACCCCTAACTGGGAAAAGAAGAAGAAGAAGAAGAAGAAAATACTGGTGACAAAACAAAATACGCATTTTCTTATGTGGAAAAGAAAGACATTCAATAAGTAACTGTGATAAAAAAATTTTATACTTGTGAGGAAATGGCGCATGATGCAAAAATGTGAATTGAAATGTTATAAATGTAATAAAATCGGACATTTATGGATGGATTGTAGAAATGAAAGTAAGAGTAAGGAAAAAAAAGAAGAAGAAAGAGAAAAAAATGAACAAAGAGAAGAGATTTTAGAAGTAGCAGAAACAGAAGAAAAAAATAGATGAAAAATAATAAAGAGGGCATTGAAGAAGGTTCTTAAAAAGTGATGAAGAAGACATAAATTGGAGGTAGTAAAAGAAAAAAAAAGAATTCTATTGGTAAAAGGGTAAAAGACAGAAAGGGAAATGTAAAGGGATAAGTGCAAATGGAAAAAAGAAAAAGGAAATGAATAGAAAAGAATATACATAATTGTTTGGGAGTTGGTATCATGGTTAAGGGGTATGACTCAGAGATACAAGATACAGTGTTTAATTCTCACCTTTGACAGGGAAATTGGCTTGGCTTAGAATGGCCTACTAAGAGAGCTAGCTAGCCTAGTAATAAGATACGAACTTATGAATCTAATGTAAATAACAGTTTTAGACTGCTTTCTGCAATTGTTAATAGTATTACAAATATAATAAAAGCAATAGGGATTTTGGAGTTGTATAATACATGTGATATAAATTATATTAGAAGACACAAGATTTTTAACAAATGAAGAAAGATAACAAACAGAGAACTATGTGGAGGAAAGATAGTCTGGAATTTGTGAAATGAGAGATGTTCTGGAATTCCCATATTCTGTAGAAATTCAGTAAAGATATTAGATGTAACTATAGCAAAATGGGAAGACTGACCATTGTAGATTTAAAATGGAAAGAACAAGTATATATAATTATAACATTGTACACTTATACTAATTGTAATGAAAGAGAAAGTTTATTTCTTCAGATTTTAGACTATGTAGGGATAAATATGAATATTATAATAACAGGCAACTTTAATTTTGATTTAAGAGACAAGCATCAAAAGAAAGTAAATTATATAAGAAAAAAGTTGTAAGGTGTTAAGTTAAAACTGGGGCAAAAATTAATGGACTTACAAAAAGGGTATGTTTAGAAATGAAATAGATTAATTTATAGTATCAAAAGGTTAAGTTGTAGGAGAAGAGGAGGTTGTTGGGCAGGATTTTCTAATCATATTGCAATATTGCTAGAGATAAAGGAAAACAATTAATATATATATATATATATATATATATATATATATATATATATATATATAGGCAAAGAAATAAAAAGAATAAACAAGAAAGCATGGAAGGAAGAAGGAAAGAGATGAGTAATACAGTTATGGAAAGATCATATTACTATGAGAACATTTTATAAAAATTGGTCTGAATGGTGGATGATATTTAAGGAAAAATATAAAGAAAAGTTTTTTTTTTTACAGTGGCAATATGATGTGAGTAAAGTAAAGAAAGAAAAATACTAAATGATATATAATGATGCATTGGAAAATTTAGAAGATAAAAGGAAGCACTTTGACAAATATATATATATATATATATATAAATCAAGAAAAAATGCCAGAATTTTAATATATGCAATTATATTTTTATTAGGAAAAAAAGAAAAAGTATTGAGTTACTTAAGCAGATTAGCAAAGGATGATGGTAGCGTAGTGACAGAAAATACAAAATGTAAAATGAGAACTAGAAAGAACTGAGGAAAAGATTATGAATTGTATAGTATAGTATGTACAAGGAAATGTTTAAAGAAAAATGAAGTAGTGAAAAAAAAAACATGGAAAGTAAGAAAGTTATCAGAGAGCAAGAATAAATAGTTGGAAAATGAGATTTTTTTTTAAATATGCTAGATTTATTTATTTATTTATTCTTTTGCATTTGTTTACCAGGAGTTTCCAACTAACCAGCAGCCTTTTTGCAGGGGAAGCTCAGGGAGAAAAGCTCCATAAAGAAAGAATGCATAAGACATGGCAACATGGCATGAAGTATATTTGTGACTACAATACTATAGCCATACTATAATTCTACAGTAATACAAAAAAATGAAATTACATTTACAAAAATGCATAGGTCAATAATACAAGCATTTTCCAATAATTACAGACTGGACAGGAACAATATATTATTTAACAGACTGCTTTACTAATTCATATAGTTCTACAAAGAGAAAGTTATGGGTAGAATTTAGAGAGTTTGAGGTTCTGTTTGGTAGGTTGTTAGGTGGGGAAGAAGTTTGGAAGAATTTGGATTGCAAATCCAAAGTATAAAGTATTAAGGCAAGTAAGTATATATTTGGTTGTAGGACCTGATGGACTAGGAGAAGAAATGTATAAAAATGTAAGGGAATTGGCAAAAATATATTTTTAAAGATTTTGAATGAATGGTTAAATGAAAATTTTATCTATAAAGAATTATGTAATGGAATAGTTAAATTCATATGGAAAAAAGGAAGATAGAAGACAATTGAAAGACTGTAGACCTATAATACTGAATAATTATGATCATACAATCTTTAAGAAAATAAAAGAAAAAAAGAGTTTTGAATGTTTTAAATGGAAATATTGTAGAATATGGTATATATAGTATAAAGGGGAAGGATTGTCAAGAATTATTAATGATAAATTGTGGTTGATATGAATAGAAAATAAGAATGAAAAACCATGGTAGGAGACCTTAATAAGGCATTTGATACAATCGGGCATGCAATTTTATAGGTAAGAATGAAAGACTATAATATAAGTTTGAATGTTAGGAAATTATGTATGTCAGTATATAGTTATAATAAATTAAAAATACTTGTAAATCACTGATTAAGCCAAGAGCTTCACATGATGAGTGGTATAAGGCAGGGATGCCCAATGAGTTGTATACTCTTTGCATTAGTTATGAATGTGACAGTATACAAAATTACAAAATGAAAGTGGCAGGGTATATAACACCTGAAAAATTAATAATTCCAGTTATATCATATGCAGATATGCCTTTCCATTCAATGTTTTTCATTTGGCATTCAGAACATTTGATGTTTGGAATATATTCCGTATGTGTATGTGTGTGCATGTGCATCTGTGTTTGTGGATAGAAAGCAAGACAGATAGATAGATAGATAGATAGATAGATAGATAGATAGATAGATAGATAGATAGATAGATAGATGAACAGATGAGACACTAATTATTTTTAATGATGAATGCATAATGTTGGACATGCTCTGTAAAAGCTAGTTGATTAAATGCTCTAATATGGTTGTGACCACACCTGAAAAAAAATTGTCTTTTGTTCATACTGCAAATTATGGTGTACATGTTTTTGGGAAGGGATGACAGGGGAAGTTTGACAACAGCCTGTGTTGTCCTTGCCTCACTTTTGATATCTAAATGAGTAGCAGGTAGGTCATAGTTCTGGTTGAATGCTTTTGTAGTGAGGGTTGAGATCTACAACTGTTCCTGGATGGGCCTGGACCAAAAGAGGAAAAATGAAGATCAATTCAACAGGAAGTAAAATGTAAACTACAGTCCAATCAGGCCTAATTTCAACAATATTTGATGAAGTAAGCATTCCTTTATCATTTCTAACTCACAGAGCATGGTGGCCATGATGATGGCAGAAAAAGCTTGGGGGTCCATGTATTGCCCCAGTCTTGGCCTGATACCACCAACACGTAATAATGGTATTGGCGGGGAATGTCTTGTTATGACCTTTCTAAGCCAGATGAAATTATATAAAATGAGATACAACTGACTACAGTAATAGTGAACAGAAAGCCTTTCTTGCTGATGTAGGAAGAGGTGTTCACTGGACAATATGGTTGTTGGGTAGGAGGAACTCTGTAACAATGAGTCCATTATATGTGTATGCCCACTAAATACTTTGCTGAGAGAGTGTAGACAGCAGATGCTCAGTTTTAGGGGTAGTAGACAAACTAACTAAATTTAATGGTCAGTGGAGATTGTAGTTCAGTAGAATATAGGTTAGTAAAATCATAGTTCAGCTAGGAGCAAAGTTATAATAAATATGCCATGGTAGGGAAGGCAGGTAAAAGGAAGCAATTTAATATTAACTGAGCATTTTTCTGATGGTTGAAGGTGGATATTCTGACTGGTGGATTTTACCTAATCTGTGTATGTTTGTGTGTGTGTGTGTGTGTGTGTGTGTGTGTGTGTGTGTGTGTGTGTGTGTGTGTGTGTGTGTATGTGTGTGTGTGTGTGTGTATATATATATATATATATATATATATATATATATATATATATATATATACATATATAGATAGTTGTTGACAATTAGATAATTCTTTGTAATACTGAATGTAGAAAGCTTTATATAATATTTGAAAACAAAACTAACTGATGAAATAATTCATTTAGTTACTTACTACCCTTCCTGCAAGTAAACTGTGTTTTGAGTACATTTCTACATGAGGAGCTCAGAAGAGAATCTGCATTCCTACTTAAACCTGCCTTGGATGAAGTACAGTACCTCTACAAGATGATGACATGAGTGTTTTTCCTTAACACTCATGAGTGTTAACAGGACCAGCATATAAGGAACATTTAAAACGTCTTTGCAGATTAATTTAAGAATGAAATTGTTAATGGGTTGCATTGCAGCAAAGACAGGGAAAGAACAAATGATTCACATATGCCTTCACTTCATTTAAGCACTCTAAAAGAATTTGGTAAAAAAAAATTTAAGAGATGATAGCAATGAGAGGGAATATAATATATGCCATTTCATAAATCCATTATTAAAAGTAATGACCAGCATCAATATGGCTTTCAAAATTATCAAAGAAATGCAACTAGCAAAACAAAGTTTGCACGCGCACACACACACACACACACACACACACACACACACACACACACACACACACACACACACACACACACACACACACACACACACACACACACACACACACACACACACACACAGTCATACATCCTCATCCACTAATGCATGGGTTACTAGAACTAACACGTATCCTGATTTTGCCTGGACGTTATCACTACACCCTTATACTACAGAATGAATACAGGTTCTGAAAACTCAGAAAAAACAAAGACGTGTTACTATGTTTGAAATTCTAAATGATTCCATTTCTGGGATCTGAAACATGGGCTGTTAATCATACACAGTTAAAATCACTACATGAGCACACTGCATACAATAATGTGAAAACAAGGAAAACAAGTCAAATTTGTGCAGCTTATACAAGTTTTGAAACTTTTTTTATGCCTCACCATATTGAAATTATTATCACAAGAAACACTTGAATTAAGGAATAGATGTAATTTCTTTTACTATCCTGTTTGACTGTAATAATAAATCTAGATTCTTTTATCACACTCCCCAGAATATTGTCTTTTAATAGTGCATGTATTTCCAGCTTTTTTTGTTTGAGTCCCACTTTTTCTAATTTATAGTGGGTAGATAGGATAAAAGTAGATATCATATGGTCCATACTAAAAACGTACACAAAAAACAACATTAATACCCACATTTACAGAAGATGCAAATTATACAGTCATATATTTCTTATTCCTTTGCTGATGGGTTCTGGTAGTTTTTATAAAATACTACGAGATGTATTCAGGTAATATAGAGGAAAAACACCAGGTCATGTCTATACAAATGAATGACTAACATTTTTTCATAGCTTTTACAGAACGTTTCTATGCAATTCACATTTGCATAAGGGGTCTGCAGTAGTCATAATTTAATATGCAAATATGATGCTTGTCACATGATCATCCAATGATAAAGAAATATATATATATATATATATATATATATATATATATATATATATATATATATATATATATATATATATATTCTACAATATTCTACAATAATTTATAGGTTCATAGGTTCATAGGTTGGTACTGGGCTATATGCCTGAAGGCATATATTAGCCCAGCCATGTTGTGTGGTATTCACCGCCCCATTAGTAGTTCCCTAGGCCCTTGTACTAGCAGCTAGTACCCTTGGCCCCTATCTAGTAGTGCTGTTGGTGTGATCCCCGGTGTGAACATTCTGTTACCCATCCACTCATCAAGGTTCCTCTTGAAGTGTGATAGTGAGGGGCTCTGTCTTATGTAGATCAGGACCCTGTTCCATAGTAAGGGAAGGCTCTGTGAAGGGAATCTATCCCTCCAGCATGTTCTATTCATTGTTGTGTTCAGGTTTATATCCCTAGAGCATGTAGCTCGAGTAGATTTGGTTTTGCTAAGATGGAGCATGTTCAACAATTCTGGGTTGGACATGGCTCTGTACGTTAGACAGAGATTGCCTCTGAGAAAGCGGTATGCAACAGAGAACAGTCTTAGCTTTTTCAATAGTGCTGCATAGGGCAACTGTCTGAGGCCAGTAATCCTCTTGGTTAGGTACCTTTGTGGTCTCTCCAGCTGCTGGAGATGTCTAGCCAGGTACATTCCAATTGGTGCATTGTACTCAATAATAGGTCTGATGAGGGAAGAGTAGAGGGGCACCATTACATCCTTAGATCTTGATGCGAACCCTTTCGTGATCAGGTGGGTCCCATAGAAGGATTTTCTAACCACTTTGGCAACATAGTTATCAAAGGAAAGCTGATTATCTACTTGGGTCCCTAGATCCCTTATTTCTTCTTCAGATTTCAGGGGATTACCTCCTATGTTGTAGTTTGTGGGTACTCTGTTTTTTCCAAAGGGGATTACTACGCATTTTTTGCATTTAGCTTGAGACTATGGCTTTGACACCATGCATCAGTCTCATTTAGGCCCTTCTGGAGGATCTCCATGTCAGCCGGAGACTCTATTATAGCACCCAGCTTGCAGTCGTCCGCAAACTTAGTCAGCCACAGCCCTTCCGTGCTTGCCTGTACTTCTGAGAAGTATATGCCAAACAGGAGGGGCCCCAGGACAGAGCCCTGAGGCACACCACTCGTTACTGGTCTGGATTCAGACATAGATACCGCTACTCTTACTTTATGGGATCTGTCTGAGAGCCAGTTTGCGATCCATCTTGTGACATAAGGGTTTATGCCCATACATATATATATATATATATATATATATATATATATATATATATATATATATATGTATATTAATTTCCTTTTCACATTTTAAAGCGATACATACAAGTTGCCATATTTTGCAAAACGTCTGTTTATACCAGGGTGCATTAGAGTTAAATAAGCAAGTAAAAAAAAAGAAAAAATGTGCTGTTGCTTAGAGCCTGAGTAGTAAGAGCTGTTAAAGGTGTTCCAGCAATTTTGTATAACAAATATTTTAATGTATCTTCCTATTAATGTTGGTTGTGAGTGAGTGAAATTTATGATAACAAAATTAAGCATGGAGATTTCAGCTGCAGCACAGACCTAATCTGGGAAATATTGTTGTGTATGTAGATATGTATATATATATATATATATATATATATATATATATATATATATATATATATATATATACACACACACATATATATATATATATATATATATATATATATATATATATATATATATATATGTGTATATATAGAAAGAGAGTGTCTATATACTATATATAAATATAAATATATAAATACACACACACACACAATACACTTTACACTTTGTTGAATGGTTTAGTCCCACTAGGCCTCTTTACAGTGGAGATCTGAGGTGGTAGTCATACTAAGTGGGGGAATTTGGCTAAGGCACCATTGAACTTCCTATACTCCTGAAAACAGTATGTGCCTTGGGATCTTTTACATCCAACTGAGCTATCACCAGCTCGTGCAGATGTGCCTTGGTTTAACATCTCATCCAAAGGATGACACACTCAGGGGTGCAGCAATCCCCTGATGCTGCACTACAGTGTCACCTACTGGTGTGGGAATAGAATCCAAAGGAGAGTACATTACCTGTCAAGGTGCTAAGACTGTTCAAACAGTATGTTTGCTATTATATTTACATTTCCATTATATGTGAACTGCCTTAAAATGAACTACTTTTCACACATCTTTGGACTGCATGGCAAACTTTTAACTAGACCAATTTTAATGGACGATTAAGCAAAGCATATTAGTTAAACTCTTATTTGTTAGAAAGCAGCAGTTAATTTCCATAACCAATGATTTATTGCCAGGAAGGAGAGAACTGGTTTAAGCAGACAGTACTCCATTCTTCACTGAATAGTTATTCCTTTTGTGTTTTAATACCAGGAAAACAGGAAGTAGTTCATTTTCAGCAAAAATATACTTTATTTAGCAAATTTAGCTTCTGAGAAATGAAAGTTATCATTGGACACTTTTAACAACCTGTGTCCAACTAAATTATTCAAATGTCAGTTTCCATCTAGCTGTGGTGGACTGCTAAAGTGTTTTGACTTTGAACTTGCCGCACCACAACAGGGGCAGTCTTCATAGCCACTCCACCCACTCCACATATAACCTTATAAACCTATTTTTTGTCCCGGATATTTTATCTTATACTTGAGCTGGTGATTTTTGCTTCATTTAAAATCAAATGTTTTTGTCTTCTGTTGCATTTTATGCCTACATTTTGTAATTTTGCAAGTCGTATCGCTTTATTCCTGTTGTTTGCATAGTAGTCTCTTTTTTGCCTTTGTTTGCATTGTTATAATTCTTGTAAATATTGTAACTACCTTGTGGTAGCCACCTTGGTACTAAAATGTACTTATTGTATTACTGTATTGGAGCTTTTCTCCCTGGGCCTCCACTGAAAATGGGCTCTGTTCAGACCACTGGACTTTCCCAGTAAACAAATGTCATAAATAAATAAAACTTGCACATTGTCATGCTTGTACACAACAGTTCCATGACAAATTTCTTGATGCACTGGTATTTAAGTGTATGGTTTTTGGGGTGGTGTTAACAAATGCATTCTATTCTAAATATGTGCTTTTTTGATAAATATCCTGTCACTCGCCCCTCTCTCACATAGATGATAAGCAGGCAGGGTATTTCATTTAGATACTTTAATACATACAAACATATCAGGATAGATAGCAGCATCATAAAATATAAAAGAACTGGTTAACATACAGACCTTACATACATACATGCTTACATCTCAACAGCTTACTACAAAATGGCAGACAGACTTGCACATCAGTATTTATACACCTGTGCAAGCCCTTGGATAGCGTCTTAAAGATATACACACACACACATTGATCTACATCCTTCCTCTTAAAAAGATTGCCCTCTGTGAAAGCAATATTAGAGTTAAACATGCATTGCTATAGACATTAGAAACAAAACACAATGTTCATGTCCAAGTTGCCGTGTATCTGCTACATGGTTTAGAGATATTACCAAGTCTCAAATGTAAAAATCTGGACTAAATTTAGCAAGAGGGACAGTTGTCAGTGAAAAACTCATATCAGGAACTTCTAGATTCATCACAGGAATGGGAATATTCTCTGGAACTTCTTCTGGAATTGGAACACCGGACAACTCACAGGTTATGTGCTATGGCATAGGCTCGGACACCTGTCTCAAATGTTTCCAATTCCACCTAAACTCTGCTTCTTGTGATTCCACAATGTATGATCTCAGCTCTGGATATATACTTTTCACAACACCAATCCGATTATAACCTCTGGACTTTTGCATCCTTACCACTTCTTATTGAAATGGATTGCTGTTTTTTATCATAGTAGGACTTCTGGGTTAAACGCTTCTTCAACAGATTGGTTTTCTCTGACCTGTTGTTTTTAACACATGGAACCAACAACTGACTACTGATTGGTAATGTGGTTCTGGTTTGTCTCGACAGAAGTCTTTGAGTAGATGAACCAAGTTGTTTATTACAAGGAACATTTCAGGATTCAAGAGTTTCAGGGAAAACAATACTATTATCTCATATTGCATTCTCTATTAACTGCTTTGCACTTTAAACTGCATGTTCTGCCAAGCCATTTTACTGCAGGTATGCTGGACTACACGTGACATGAGTAAAGTACCATTCTTTGGCAAATCTTTTGAACTGTTGGCTTGTAAACTGTTTGCCATTGTCAGAAATAAGTTTGCGCAGATTACCATGTACTGCAAAATAATGTTTCATCTTAGTAATGACAGTACTGGATGCTAGATTGGGAAGCAGGTCACTGTCGAACCAATTAGAGTAAGAGTCTACTAACACCGAATAATGCTTACCATTCCACTTGAAGATGCCAGTGGCTACTGTCAATCAAGGTAGTTCAGGAATCTGGTTTAGCTGAAGTGGTTCCTTCTTTTCATATGGCTTTGCACTATTACACATGGAACAAGATAGACATAAATGGAGACAATACTAGTCCTCTCACCCTTATTTTGGTAGAGTCAGTTCCTGGGTGACCACTATTCAAGATAGTAATGTACTCTTGTTGCAAAGACTTGGGAACAATTACTTTTGAACCTTTCAGAATGATACCATTATCAGACAAAATCTCATCTCTGTATGGAAAATAAGGTTGTACTTCTTGAGGTAAACCAGATTGCTTTGGTATCCATCCTTGATTGATAAAGTGGCTAAGCCTCTGTAAAACTGGATCTGTGGCTATATGATCTCTCAACTCACCAAGACTTGTGAAAGAAAAAATTCTCACTTCCATGACTTCAAAATCATGGTTCTCATTCTCATGCTGTTCTGTGGTGTTTCTGGATGATCTGTATAATGTATCAGCAAGACAAAGAAGTTTTCCTTTCTTGTAGACAAGATTGAAATTATACTTTTGCAATCTCAACACCATACATTGCAGCCTGGCTGGAGCTGAATGCATAGACCTTCTCAAGATACTGACTAGAGGTGGGTGGTCTGTTTTGATCTGGATAGGTCTACCATAAACATAATCATAGAACTTCGAACATGCAAACATGATTGCCAAAAGTTCTTTCTCAATTTGGGCATACTGAATTTCAGTTTGGGTAAGAGTTCTTGATGCAAAGGAACAGGTTAACCTTCTTGTAGAATGACTACACCAAGACCAAATTTTGAAGCATCACATGAAAGAGTAACTGGCTTATGAACATCATAGTACCTGAGAGTTGGTGGACTAGCAATTCTCTGTTTCAGGACATCAAATGCTTTTTGGTGTTGCTCTAACCAAGACCATGATACATCTTTATGTGTCAACTCTCTGAGTGTTGCTGATAGTTGTCTCAAGTCTGGAGTGAACTTGCCTAGATAGTTAACCATACCAAGAAAACATTACAGGGCTTGAACATTGTCTGGAGCTGGCATCTCGAGAATGGCCGTTTGCTTAGAAGGGTGTGGTCATAGGCCTGAACCAGTAAATAAATGATCAACATAAGTAACATCTTGTAGCCTGAACTTGCATTTCTGTGGATTGAGCTTAAGATTCACTTGATGTGCCCGTTCTAGAACTTTTCTAAGGTTTATCTCATGCTCAGCTTCACCATGACCTCCTACTATTTTGTCATTGACTATATTAGCACAAGGATACCCAGAAAAAATTTCTCTATTACACATTGAAAGACTGCACTTGCAGAATTTATAACAACTGGCATTCTCAAAAATGTGTAGCTGCCAGAGTACTGAATGCAGTGAACAATAATGATTTCTTTTCAAGCTGAATTTTCTAAAATGAACTCTTTGCAGTGGCATTTGACATCAAGTCTGCAACTTCTTTGACTGGTCTCATTGAATGATGAGGTATTTTTAGCACTTTGTTCAAATCTCATGGATCAACACATATTCCAATGTCATCTGAGCTTTTCTTTTGAGCTACCACCAAAGAAAAAAATCCACTCAGTTGGAGTTGCAACTTGTCAAATCACAACTTATCACACCATTTTTATCTAGCTTGGCTTTGACTCTGTCCTGCATGGCTATTGGAACTTTTCATGCTGGCCTTATAAGTGGACTGACATCTAACTCTAACTTCATGGAGTACATAACTTAAACTTCCCTAATTTGTCTTTGAAAAGATCAGCATAGGTAGAAAAAATGTACTGGGTGAAATTAGAATAGTGGCCTTTCAAGATAACTTGGTGGACTTCCTTATTAAATGAAAACAGTCCCATTTTCAAAATGTCTCCGAGCCCTAATAATGACTGGACATGCCTTTTGACCACATAAAATAAGAAATCATACCATTTCCTGTTCTGCTGGGAGTAACATGAAAGCACTACTGAGACTTTGGTTTGGATTTTTTAACCTCTATAAGCAACAAGCTTCGCACACCTTGCCAAATCATGCCTCTCACAATGACACACTCTAGCAAATGTTTCTGCTGACATAACATTGCACTTGGAACTTGGAACCTGTGTCAACTTTGAGCTCTATGGGTTTTCCATTTATCTGAACAGTACAAAATACTTCATTCTTTGCCCTTTAATCCACTGCATTGACTGTTTCATGAAGCACTGGCACACCATTCACATAAAGAGTAGGGTGGGAGCTCTTTAATTGATCAACTAATTTCTTAAAATGTTCCCTTTTAATAAAAGAATATGGACCTTTTGATTTGAAAAAGCATTTGAAATTATTCCATTTATTGTATTTGTGGCATTGCTGACCAAAAGCTAAACATTCTTCCCTTTAAGATTCGTGACTTCCATCATAATTACGACAGTTGGCAATGAAACTGAGTTGGGGCCCATGCCTTGAGTTTGCTGACTCACTCTTATGCTTCACTGAGACTGTGCGAACTCTGGAATTGGCTGAAAAGTTCTGGGGTTTACCAGTGAGTGCTTCAGGGGCTACAATTGCTGCCATGTGCTTGGGCCTGTTTCTTTTAACTACATGCTGCATACTATCAACATGAGCTTTATCACTGTGCCTAGAGCTATCCTCATTTGTAAGCATATTTGTGTGCTTTTCTGTGGGCTGATATATCTGACAAATCTCAAGAGCCTTATTCAAAGTTAAATCACTGTAATGAAGCAAAATCTTTCTCACAGCTTCATCTTTAATACCACACACAAGTCTGTCCTTTATCAAATCATCCCTTAAATCACCAAATCTGAAAGTTTTAGCCTTGTTTTTCAAGTCAGTTATATATGCTGCAAAAGTTTCAGCAGGCTTTTGATCCCTTGTATAAAATAAGTGCCTTTCCATTGTAACATTTGTCTGATGGTTACACATTTCTCTAAATTTATATGTGACTGTTTTCCCCCTCTCCTGTATAGATAGCAAGTGTATACATGAATGAACATTCCCTTTCAATGGCTTCTGACTCAGCTAAATTAGACAGTACAAATGCCGTTGTGCAGTCATCTTTATCAGAAAATGCAGCCTGTATAAAAATGTCGTACTATTGCTCAAACACTCTCCAATTCTCCAGTTCTCAGCAATATTACTGTCGAACACAAGTGCAGTGGGTTTTTGAAATCCATCTGCCATGCTCACAAAGTATACAAAAACACACAGAAAATATGGCCCTTGTAATTATGTATGAACAAACTGTTCTGTGAGCTTGTAACAACATTCAAATGTACAATTACACTCTTTGAAATACTGTACTTTTTGAAATATGCTCTGAAATGGCTATATTCTGTGAAATAACTTTACTGTAACACTGCACAAACATGCAAACTCTTTATAGACTTCTGACAACTCAGATATCTTTGATTAAGTGCATACTGAAAATGCGGATGCTTCCTCTTATTTTATTTGTTTTATGCAATTCTGACTTTATTTCAAACATTTTCCATAGCAATTCAAATAGTTTTATCAATATCAGACATAGTTTATGCAAATTTTATTATGAACATTCTGCATGCCTCATTTCATATTTTGTGAAAACAATACTGCTGAGCAAGTTTTAATATCTGAAATTTGTTTCTGATCTGTTTTGTGAACTATGCTTATTGTAGGGATGATTCCCCCAGCTTCGACTGAGTGTCAGAGAGGTACTTGAAATGAAGAATTTGGCTTCAAGTCCTTTAGGCACACTGCTTCTGACACATGAGATTATTCAATAAACCCTACATGGAATGATTTTCCATGTAGGAATAGTGTTGCGGCCTGAACATGGAATATGGCCATTGGGCAATCCAGGAAACAGGGCTGGGGGCATGCACAAGTGTGTGGACACTGTGCGAACATGGAGGTGTCCGCAGAATGCAAATTACCTCATCTGCTGGTAAAAAACATGTAAATGAGGTGATTTTGTGATCCAGGAATTGAAAGGCATCCATGTAGGTGCAGTGTCTGCAGGAAAATTGTATGCGGTTAGAAACCATGTACCAAACTATAAAATTTAAACAGAGGCTGTAACAGCCCAAATAAAGAGTAGTATATATGACAGTAGCCATGCAAATGGCCAAATCTATGGCCAGTGACATGAAAAATCACTGCAATATATTAAAAATTAATGTTTTTATTAATACATATGCCACATTTAAGTGATGTACAGAGGTGCACAAACATGCTATTAATAAAAAAAAAATAAAAATGTGTAAAATATTACATATAAAGGTACACAGTCTTATTGCATTATACCGGTCAGCATGCAGAGTCATACAGTGGAAAGTAATAGTGGTAGCTAAGGAGATAGGCCCTAGTGTAGTGCTGTATTCAGGGTATACGCAATTAGGAGTATGTAAACGAGCCAGGGTTACTGAATTGCAAAAAGGACTACTGTGTCCGTAGGTACTAACATTGGTAGGGCTAAACCTGAGTTGGTGTAGGCAGAAAAGATAGCTAACATTAAAAAGGGGGAGGGGGTCATGGCATTGGAGCTTAGTGGCACATGTTTGCACTCAGCTAAGCACAGCTAAGCAGGAGGCTGTGTCTAAGGCTGCTAACCAATACTTAGCCCCACGGCACATGTTTTACCTGGTTAAACAAATGCTGAGTGTACCTGTGTACAGGGGAGGGTTAAATCTGCTGAGCAATGTTTACATTAGCTCCACGGGTTTGCTTGGAGTACCATGGGGCTTAGAAGTGGAAGAAACCCAAAACAAAAACATAAATTAAAGGAAATAGCCTGGGAAAGCCAATCAAGTATAAATGACTAATAAGCCCTGTTCCACTGATACTGGCCAATTAAAACCCCTCAATAATATAGCTGGCAGGTTCAATATATCACAGTCAGCCAATCATACAAGCTGCATCTGCAGCACACCAGTATAAAGTATGCATACACCCATCAATCTGATTTTTCCCACGTACTCTGCACCATTGGAGTACACACTGCGGAATTTTAATTGACAAAATGATAGGGGCTGCTTTGCTACATCTGTATGTGGTACAGACTGAGGTCAGTGATGATGATGATGATGCTGACAATAGGCTCAGACTGAGGAGGAGAAGAGTGTTCAGGACCAGGGTAATCTTTCAGGTGCTACATGAGCTGGAGATAGTAGAGCGCTATAGGGTGGACAGGGGCATACTACAGAAACTCATTGAGCTTTTCCACCCTCAACTCAGACCCAAAGTCAACAGAGGGGAACCCATCCCAATGGAAAGCAAAGTATGTGAGCCCTTAGAATACTAGCTACAGGTACTTTTCAAAGACCTGCTGGGACATAACGGGGGTCTCACAGGCATCTACATCCATGGTACTCCACCAGTTCCTAGCTGCCATGCAAACACATACCAGTGAGCACATATATTTACCCTGGACTTCTGAGGAGAGGGCCAGCAATATGCATATCTTCCATTGTGTAGCATTATACCCTGAGCTACTGGGTGCCATAGACTGTACTCATGTGCACAACAAAGCACCACCTGGTGAGGAGGATAGAGTCTACGTCAGCCGCAGGGGGTATCACTCCATCAACTGTCAGGTCAAGTGCAATGCCCATGGCATTATCATGAATGTGTCTGCTGGCAGCCCTGGCAGTTATCATGACTCCCACATTTGGCACACATCACATCTGTACCAGACATTTGCCAGGTGTCATCCCATATGGCCATCTACTGGGGGATCCTGGCTACACACTGGAACCGTAGATGATGACATCCATCAAATATGCACACACACCTATTAAAGAATGGCATAATGAGGCACACACACACACACACACACACACACACACACACACACACACACACACACACACACACACACACTAGGAGCATCATAGCGCATGTGTTTTGGCTGCTCAAGTCACAGTTCCACTGCCTCGATATATCTGGTGGATCCCTGCAGTACTCTCCAGCCACATGTGCACACATGTTTACATTATGTGCCATGCTACACAATATGATCCCGCAGAAACAGCTGCAGCAGGAACATCACAGCCCCCCACCAGTGCCAAGGTCCCCACAGCCACAGGAGGATTCTGAGGAGGAACCCCCTGGGCCTGACCCTATAGGCAGACATAGGCATGCCCAGTATGCCCTGGCCTTGACAAAGAGGCAACGCATAGCACATGCACTGACAACCTAGGGACCTATGGACTGACACCTCACTCTGACTTTCATACATAGTAAAAAGGGTGCCAGCCACACCACACAACCTCTACCTTTCCATGTATTGTCAGTGTACTGTGTGCATCCAACAGAGTCAGCCCTGACTCACTGTTATCTCCACTTGTGCAGGCACAAGGTAAGTTATTTTTTTTTTACAAGAAATGTATGGGGTACTATACTATGACAGCATATGTATGGACCTGCCACATGTATGCAAGGGAATACAGTGGGCTACTGGGATACCTGCAGACAACTGACAGATATGTGGGACAACAGGAACTTTCTACCCAATACTGGCCACCTCATAATATGCAGTAGGCCCCAAGGCAGCAAAACCCACTGCACTATGGGAGGGAAATGACAAACAGCGGGGTCATAGGACAGATGCATGACTGTCAATGCTAGAGCCCCCTACCCCTAATACACCTGTGTTTCCATACAACTGCAGTAACATTATGTTTGCAAGGCAAAAGCAGCAGACCACACAAATCCAGGGCTGTACCAATCAACCTGGTGACATGTTCCATTTCCACAATATGCAGGGGTCAGTGTGTTATGTATGTGTGTGGTTGATAGCATCAGGAATGAACCTGCACTGTTTTGTGGCTTAGTGGGCTAAGTACATTACCATGGGTTTGGTGTTCTTTGTTCGAGACTGTCTATGCCTACTCTTTTGCATGTGAGCTACACCTATGGTAGGAGTTCTACAGGCAGCCCATATGTCACTATTTGTTACTGCAAGAAAGCAGGACAAAGCCAGAGACAATGGATGGATAGGGAACCACAGATATGGACAGTACACAGCTCTGAGTAACCTTGACGGTGGCTAGTAAAACAGCAAGTTGTAACAGTCAGAGTAGCAGCAGGATGTAAAGGCTATCATGTAACTGTGTCAGTACTTACTAGTCAGTGGGTACCATCATACCTTTCAAATGTACAGAGTTTTGCAGAATGTCCACATTTGTGTCCCATATTTCTGATCCATTTTTCATAACATTGCAGTTTTCAGGCAAACTAGTGCCAAATCAATAAAGGTCGACATTAGAAAATAATGACAGACATTTGAGATGAAGACTTCATACCCTTCAGAAAATTCATGCTAATACAAAACCTGTTATTTTACCAATTGTCTAAGTTTGTAAGAGCAATATTGAAAAAAATTGTACCAGTTTTTGGGCCTGTGTCCAACTTTTATATATGGCTTTGTCCATATTTCTTGCTTTAAGAGGCTGAGAGTTATGGGCACCATGTAGCATTATAATACCAATACAATACAAACTGAGGACAAGAGCAGACATATGAAGTACGATGCTGGACATCCTGCAAAACAGGTACAGTCAGAGGTGTGAAGTCTGTAACCCTGTGTTTGGTGTTACCTCTTGTACCCCTGCCACATTATACCTAGAACTACATAGAGGTGCAACTGTGGACAAAGCCAGGAACAGGAGCGGGACAAAGGCCCACATATAAGGAGAAGGATGAACTACTGGCCAGAAAAAATGTAGAAAATGCAGGGTAGAACAGGTCATGCAGTAGTATGGATTCCCTGCTGTGTATGGAGTCAGTAACTTAAATGTCTCACAGCAGTTCCTCACATCGATCTATAATGATTTGCCACTGATGTACCAGGAAATCACACTGATATGTAAAATGTACCAGACATATGATGAAAAACCTTGTTCAATCTAATACAATCTGTACACACCCTAGCTATGAGTTAGATATTACATCCAACACACAGCTGGGGAATCCCTTGGGCATGCTGTCAGGGAGGTGCTGGACTGTGTAATCTGGTGCAGCAGCCAATTAGCTGTAGCACACAAAATGCCAGATTGGAGTACAGGTAGGTTGGGACTGGAGTCCCCTTGTAAGTACTGATGGTCACAATGGGCATGCTCCTACACTTAGCTAATTTCAGCCCATGTCTAAAGCCTCATCTGCCTATAGAACTGAGATGTCAATATATCGCTATGCATACAGACAGTTATGTATACTTAACTGTCTCTACCTACCCCCATCAGATAAGATTACCCTTATCTATCAGTATGTGGCACATATAAGATACATATGTATCTGTAGAATATATATATATATATATATATATATATATATATATATATATATATATATATATAAAATGTATATTATATATAGAGAGAGACGGGGGAGAGACACAGAGAAAGGTATAGAGTGAAGTAGTGCTTCAGCTACTTGTTTACCAGTTGTTACCAGTGGCATGTGCAACCAGTATAGTGTGTATTCGTAGGTAGGTTGGGGTTCTAATCTCACATCAGGCACCTTGTGTGTGTGTGTGTGTGTGTGTGTGTGTGTGTGTGTGTGTGTGTGTGTGTGTGTGTGTGTGTGTGTGTGTGTGTGGATATTCCACATATAGCAGTATACACATACCCAACAGGCCTATGTCTGTGTAATGGTCAATCATTTTATGGCCCTGTGTCTAGTGCCCTCCACAACTGTGGCCTCCCTATCAACAGCTACTGATGTTATCTACCCCAATAGCAGTGGCAGACAATCTCCAAACACATAAGCTCTGTAGTGCATGCAATATATATGTAGCACTATACTCTATACAACTAGATAAGTAGGGGCTCTAATTCCAACAATGGCAACTCTGTGAGAGAGTGTGTGTAAGTATATCTCCTTGCAGGAGTGTGTCTGTATTGCCTATATGCCTGCAATGCTAATACATGTTAAGGATCATGCCTACCTGTTAATCCCCACATTGCCTTACTTTACAAGGCCTGCTGATGTCAGCACAGTCAGACACTCCCCAAACACATAAACTCAGTGGCACATGCAGTAAGTACATAGTACTATAGTATATACATCTAGATAGGTAGGGGTTCTAATCCCAACAATAGCAGTTGTGCGAGTGTGTGTGCATAAGTGTATACCCTTGCAGCAGTGTGTGTCTGTCTTGCCTATGTGTGCGCAATGCTAATACATTTTAAGGCCCATGCCTACCTGTTAACCCCCACATTGGTGTACTTTACAGGGCTTGCTAATGTCATCCACCTTAGAAGCACAGTTAGACACTCTCTGAATACATTAGCTCCATGGCGCATGGGATAAGTATGTAGTATTATAATGTATATAAGTAGATAGGTAGGGGTTCTACTCTAAAAACTGGCAACTCTCTGAGTGCATGTGTGTCTGTGTGTGTGTGTGTGTGTGTGTGTGTGTGTGTGTGTGTGTGTGTGTGTGTGTGTGTAAGTATATCGCCTTACAGCAGGTTGGCTGTCTTGCCTGTGTGTGTGAAATCATTATACAATTTTAAGGGCCTGTGCAAACCTGTTAACCCCCCATTTGCAAGATTTATAGCACCTGCAGATATCGTCTACCTGAACAGTAGAGGCAGTCACTCCAAAAACACATCAGCTCATGGAGCACATGATGCATATGTAGCACTATAGTATGTACAACTAGACAGGTAGGGGTTTTACTCTCAACAAGGACAGCTCATGAGTGTGTTTGTCTGTATGTATATCCCCTTGCAGCAGCATGACTGTGCTTGGTTTACCACCTGACCCACTGTGCAATTTGCAGTCAATGTTTGGCCAGGTGTGTCCTGTGAAAATAACTTAAACAATGCAAATGTCCCAAGAGTGTAGGACAACAAACATTTCCTACATTTTTCTAATAGTTGCATAAAATAATAATTTTACATCACAAACTCCTAAATGTTGTGAGAAATAGCATAATCTAGGCAAATGCTATAAAATAAGTTGTTATATTGTCAAAAAAAGTAAGATTCTGTCTGTTGCATTCACCGTGGGTATGGTTTGTCCTGCCAACTCTTATGTTACTACAAAAAGTGTCCCATATTGGGTATTTAATAAGGTGGCAACCCTAGTCTGTCTTGACTATGTGTGAGCAATATGTATACATTTGGAGGCCCTGTGAGTAGCTGTTGCCCCTTAATAACCCACATGTATCTAGGCATGAATGCTACCCACCACCACCTACATTTGTAGGTACTGATCAAGTTTGTGGACTACTGTAAGTTGGGTGCTGTCTGTCATTGACTCCCCAAATGATGTTAACATACTGCAGCAGGGTCTTACATCAAATATGGGCTGGTGCCAAGGTCCTAGACCCAAGATAAATGCAAAAAAATTTATCATCATACCATTTGGCAAAGACATAGCCCCACTGTTTACCACAACAACGACAACCCCCTAACACGCAACCTGTGTTGAGAGACCTGGGTACTCAGGTTGATAGCAATTTTGCATTCAACCATCATGTAGCGGCTGTGGTCAGAAAAGCCTTGTACATGGTTCATCTCATAGGTAAAGGGATTGCATGCAGAAAAAAGGTGGTCATTACCTCTCTATAGTCCTCACTCCATAGACCAATATTTTACTACAGCACCCGATTTGGTATGTACCTATCCAAACATCTGGACCAACTGGAAAGGCCACAGAAATACCTCACAAATAGTAATCCATGGCCTCCAACAGCTGCCCCATGCAGACAGTCTTAAATCACTATTGCTCCACTTGGGATCAGACAGGTTGCTCAGAGTTGGGTTGTGTCATGCCTACAAGGCATTGTTGGACCCTGCCCTACTACAGCTGCCCAATATCTGTAAGTCTAACTCCTCATGCATTACCTGCATGACAGGCCTGAATCTGATATGTGACAGCAACACCACCTGCTGGAGAGACAGATTTGTCTCCCAGAGGCTGCCCTGTCTCAGGAATACACTTCCCATACATGTCAAACATAGTACCATGCTGGCCCTCTTCAAGTGCAGCTGTGATGTGTGGATGGGAAACCACAAATCTGTCCCAGGGGTCCCACGTGTGCCCTTCATTGACAGGAGCAACAGGTGCTGACTGATGCTTCTTTCTGCCGATAAACTAATGGCTGGGCTTGTTAAGGTCCCAGGGCCATTACTCTAGTAACCTCCTATGATCCTAGGAACCCCTGATCCAACTGAACTCCCAGGTGACATGTATCAAGAGTAGCATGCTCTGTCTTGGGGTATGCATGCAAGATTATGCTGTCTGCCACCATTGTCCCTGAAACACTGTTCTACACATACACACCTAGGTAACCATGCACACATACAGCCATACCTTTGTGAAGTCACATTTTAGCATTGCCACCATGCCATTCTGAGCTGCTGTATTGGCACCAGCTCTCCACGGCATAGACACACAGACCCCTGGAACAGAAACAGAAAAAGTTGTTGGAGATAACAGTCAGTCAGCAATACTACCACCAATGCAGCATCATGGAACAAAGGAACATACACTTTGATGTGTACTCATGGCACATTCCAGCAGACAGCACCTTACAGGGCATAACACTACTGCACTACAAACTGTCATTAAATGTACTATAGTCACCCTGTGCATCAGACACATATTTGCATGTCTCTACATTGATGGTATGGATGACATGG
The DNA here is from genome assembly GCF_019279795.1 of Protopterus annectens. Lineage (NCBI taxonomy): Eukaryota > Metazoa > Chordata > Ceratodontiformes > Protopteridae > Protopterus > Protopterus annectens. The sequence goes on along the minus strand of NC_056746.1, from coordinate 1,222,184,706 downwards.
ATGTGGCACAGGTATCATCACATGCACAGGGTGTAGTGTGGGGTTGCCAAAGTCCTAAGCTCTGCCACAAAGTTGACATCATGTGTGTGTTTGGAGGGGTGCTGGTCAGCTGGACCATGGAGAGGAGCTGTGTGTGTGTCTGCTGCTGACCTGCATGTGACAGTGATGTGTGAATGTGTGTGCATACACAGTCAAGCCATGTGCTAGTCCTACATGAGGGTATGTTGGACAGCTGTGGACCGTACATGGCAGAATGTACAGTTCACTGTCTCTGCCCATGAACACAGGAACTGGCTCTGCCAGGAGTGGCACTGGTACCAAAATGCCCAGGGTCAGATGTGGTACTACTTGATGATGGTGACTGTTATCTGCTGGGTCCATGTCTCTCACAGGACCACCCAAGACCATGTGCCTATGGCCTGCCATGTCATGGTGTGGAGAGTACCCTCTTTTTTGTAGTGCTGGTGATACTACCACTACGAGAACGTGACTGTGCATGGCCACATGGACTCTCAGCTTATGTTGGTGCTGACCTATATCCACGTGTCGAATGCCCTACTCCCACCATATGCTCCAGCACAGACAATGTGTGGTAAAGGACTGACAATGTCTCACCCCACTGTCTATCCACTACATCAGCAAAATCATTCATGTCATCACCAATGTTGTGGATGAAGTCATGGATGCCAGACAGTGATGCATCCATGATCTTGAGCATCCATCTATTGTTGCATTCAGAATGTGCCTGTGCCTCCATGATGGACCAAAACATGTGTTGAATAACTAATGATATGACACCTGTGACAGGTGGTGAATGTGCAGCAGTCCTCTTTCGCCCAACCTTGTCAATATTTCTGTGTGGGACCTCACCAGCTATCTGGCTATGGCTAGTGTCTATAGTCACAGATACCATAGTCATCACACTCTCCTGTATAATGCCATCACCCTCTGACTGTCCAATATCTGAGGCCGAAGGAGACTGGCTATGTGTGGGCATACTAACTGTGTGTAAAGAGACATTGGGGGAAGAAGTTGAATGTCAATGCATAGGACAGATTCAGGCCCCAACAAACATACCTATGCCTCACTATGGCCACCATTATCATCAGAGTCTGGTGAGACACTGACATCAGTTTATGAGGGGGAAAGACTCCAACCCCCACAGTCACCTTTAAGGAGGAATACAACATGACTACATTAATACATGCACCATTATGTTTGCTGATCCACACACACACACACACACACACACGTAAGGTGCCACAACTGCATTATACATACCACACCTTATTACTGATCCCATGCACAACACACAAGCAGACAACAACAGATGCAGACAAGACAGGCCATTAACAACATGCAGTGCAGCTACATCCAGTTAATATTGCCAGTACTATGCACCTGTGAGATAAGTGACATAGTGTATGTGATGGACCTTCACCTAAAACACAGTGCACCTGTCTCCACCATACTATTGTCCCCTGTATAGTAGACTGCATACACCTTCACAAAAATATGTGCAAATATGTTACAGCTCCTGCAAATATGCTACTGTGATTTCCAGTTCAATGCACTGCAGTGAACCCCTCCACAACAGAACATACAAGTATTGTACTATGTCATCACCAATGTTGTGGATGAAGTCATGGATGCCAGACAGTGATGCACCCATGATCTTGAGCATCCATCTGTTGTTGCATTCAGAATGTGCCTGTGCCTTCATGATGGACCAAAACATGTGTTGAGTAACTAATGATATGACACCTGTGACAGGTGGTGAATGTGCAGCAGTCCTCCACACACAAACATGTAAGGTGCCACAACTGCATTATACATACCACATCTTATTACTGATCCCATGCACAACACACAAGCAGACAACAACAGACGCAGACAAGACAGGCCCTTAACAACATGCAGTGCAGCTACATCCAGTTAATGTTGTCAGTACTATGCACCTGTGAGATAAGTGACATAGTGTATGTGATGGACCTTCACCTAAAACACAGTGCACCTGTCTCCACCATACTATTGTCCCCTGTATAGCAGACTGCATACACCTTCACAAAAATATGTGCAAATATGTTACAGCTCCTGCAAATATGCTACTGTGATTTCCAGTTCAATGCACTGCAGTGAACCCCTCCACAACAGAACATACAAGTATTGTACTATGGCTAAGCTTAACAGTTGTGTTGATGGACAAACTGGCAGCCCTTAACATTCCTAGGGTATAGATGAGTCATAACAAAACATTTTCACACTCACTGGCTACAGGATGTTGGACTCCAGCCACACCAGATGTACCTATGGAATTGTGGGAGAGAGGTATTGTCAGCAAACTCAAATGTGGCATTGGTACAGGATAATATGTCTGTTTAAGAACATGTACAGTACAAACTGTGATACTGCCCACATTGCTGACATTCTGAATATGTATGCACACATGTGCATTACAACCCCCCCAAAAAAATGCAGACTGATGTGACATCCATGTACAGTTATGCAGAGGCTGCCACTATGACTACTACAGTATTAAAGTGATGACCACAGGAGGCTTACCTGGACGGTCCTCTGCTGTGAAGCTATGCCACCCACCTCCACAACATATGAGGTGAAGGATGCTTGTGAGCTGGTGGCTGAACCCAGGTTTGCCAGGAACCCCTCTGTGGCTGAGAGTGGTTGTTGTGTTGCAGGCCTTCCACCAGTGCCAGCACAGTCCCTGGCCACAGCTGCGGCCCTTTGCTGTGCAGCATTTATCATGTTTGTGGACTGGTGTTGGACCTGATCATAGTTTCTTTTCTGTAGCCCAGTGTCATTTATTGATGCAAAAAGGTCTGCCCACAATACAGTGCATTGTTCCTGATTCTGGCAACTCCTAGACAGCAGGATGTTGTGATGCAGTCTGTGGCCATCAACTATAACTTCATTTTCAGCTGCAGAAAAAGGTGGGTTCCTCCATCTGTACATCACCCCTGAAAGACAAGAAGAGGGGAACACGTCACAGGCCATATACATTGCTCTCCATTATGTACACATTCTGCACATCCACATTTGCCAGCACTATCCTCTGCTAACTTTCACATCATACTCTGCCATCTATCGCCACAGTATGTATGTGGCTATCAGCAGCATAGTGACAATACATCATGCATTTCCCTCCTCATCTAGCTGTTTCCTGCTACTTGCTGCAAGTTCTAAAAGCTGTTCAACTGCTTCTTTTCTGTTGCATCTATTACTGCTTGTTTATAGCCTGTCTACATTGTATGTGATAGTGTAAGCCTCCTATGTTTATTTTAAGCACCTGGGCTGTAGGCTCACCCCTTCAGTCTCCCTGGACTTCCTCCCTCATATTCAGACAAATATGGCTGGACAATGTCCTACAGATTTCACTGCCAGTCTGGATTATATGAGCATCCTGACACATTGTAGCAACTGCCTCATGTACATGGACAACCATCTATAAACACCACCAAGGAACAAAATTTGTGAGAGATGCAATGACATTAGGAACCTACAATCCATGCTCTCTCACTCTCAATCCCACATATCTGGCAACAAAAAGGTTTTCAATACAATCAGTACACCTCACACACACTACCCACACCTACACAACACACACCCATATATGTAGGGTCCTCAACATAAACATCCCCAAACAAAGGAGACCTCCGTGGCAAAAAAAAAAAAAACACATGAACTCCAGACCCCTCTACACCACATACCATGCATAGTCAAGCATCTGTGTCTCACAGCCACTAAGACGTCACCATAAATCAAGCATATTAGTCATAGGACACTCAATTGTGAGACACACAGATGTGCCTCTCACCAGGCTGTATATGGCAAAGGTCACAGTTACTTGTCTGTCAGGTGTCAGAATCTGCCATATCACATATGCACTGCTGTCTCTCAACAACAGCTACTGTTATGAATCTGTCATAGTTCATGTTGGCTTGCTTGACCTGAGATGTACCTCCCTGGATTATATGAAGTTAGACAAGATTGAGCCCACTGATTATGTGTCCCAGGCAGGTGTGTCCCTAGCCTTAAGCAGCATTCTGCCATCACCCAGAATGATGCCACAGTACAATCAAGAAATGATTGACCTTAACAACTGGCTTGGTTTCTGGTACCATTCCCAGGGGATCCAGTACCTGACAGCCTGGGATGATATGATCAACAGACAATGATGCTTTGCCAGAGATGGACTCCATCTGTCTCACCTGGCCTTTGGGCTTCTGGCCATGGTTCTTGCCACCCTATAGTGCCTTTGTTAGGAAATGTGGTGACGTTAACAGTAACAGTACCAGCATGAAACTGTCAACAAATCACAAATTGAAGGCCATACTGCTAAATGATTGGAGTCTAAATATGAATCTGCACTCATTGCAAACAGTCTTAACCCTGGAAAATGCTGGCATCTGTGCAGTCACAGACACATGGTTCAAAGCTACAGAGAGCACCCCAGCCTTACACGTTCACCCATCCTATCATACAGTCAGACCCCAATGTGTCTTGGGACATGCCAAGGGACATGGGGTTTCACTATATATGAAAGACATAAACACCTCCAGGCTGGTAAAAAAGTAAGATGCACAGGAGATACTCCAGGTGTGGTTAACCATTGCAAGACCCCTATTCAAACCATAGCTAGCTACCAGCCCCCACATATCACCAGGAAACTCATTCTGCCTATATGGACCTGTTCAACTCTATCAGGATCTGACTCTGTACTCTGATCCTGGGTGATTTTATCTACCCAAACATAGATTGGAAAAACTACTCATGCCAGCACACAAATGCCCAGAGATTCATACAATTTGGCAATGCAAACACCTTGGAACAGCTAATTGCTACCCCCACATGAGGTTAATATCTCTTAGAGCTGATATTAAACAACATGGGTAACCACTGCAGCATCCCTACAGTATTATCCTCCATGGTAAAACCAACCATAAAGCAGTCACGTTTGCAGTTACCATATACCACAATACCCATCTAGCTAGGGTCAGACATGCAAACATCCCAAAGTTGATTACAACCTCCTGAGGGAATGGTATATACATCTTCACAGTCCCCTCCCCTCTGTAGGAACTGGCATCAGTATCCACAAATGCAACAAAACACTGTATGTGCATTTCTATAGATGCATGGAGTCAGGTATACCTGACAAGACTACATTATCCTCTGCACGGATAAGTAAACCTGTCTGGTGGATATCTGCAATAAATAGACTCTATAACAGGAGTGAAATATTGCTGTTCAAGACCAAGAAGGAGCAGGTGCCCAGTTTGAAGCAATGTCTCCTTAGCCTGAACAAGCAAATAAGAGCACTAGTGAAATACTCCAAAGCAAACTCCAAGCCCACATTGGTGACATCCACTACAGACAGTCATATCTCCTTCTTCACATATGTCTACAACCTCAAAGGAAGCAACCAGATCTGCTCAGAAGTGGTGCTCAAAGACACCAAATATTATACAAGTGCTGTAGATATACCAAACTTGCTGCTTGACAGTGAAAGCTTCATCCCCTGCCCCCCCCCCCCCCATCAGTACATCAGGACATCCCCAGTACCTGCCCCCTTCCTCTTATACCTAAGGAACATGTCATCAATGCCATCTCAAAGTCATGGAATACAGCCTCCATGGGACCCGATCATATCGCAGGATGCATCCTACATGACCTCAAGCATGAACCTGCAGCACCATTAGGCACTGTGTTCAAGCAAAGCATGAATATCGTCTCTGTCCCAGCCAAGTAGAAGACACCCACTGTCATCCCTTTACACTAAGGTGGAGCATCCAGCAATCCAACACATTATAGACCCATCAGCCTGACTAGCCTGATCTGCAAGGCCATGGAACAGATTATCATGAACCTCATTGACAAGGACATTGGCGACCTCCGCACTCGATCACACACAGTTTGGCTTTGTCAAGGGGGGATCATGTCAGTTACAATTGGTTGACTTCTTTGACACTGTCACCAAAGCCAAGGATGAGGGGTAGACAATGCACACAGCCTACCTTGACCTGGCCAAAGACTTTCATAGAATTCCTCACATGGTCATAATAGACATATGCTCTCAACTAGGCATCAATCCATATGTTACCAGATGAGTAGCACACTGGTGCACTGACAGCACCCACCTAATCAATATAGGGGATGCCACCACAAGTGGTAGACCCATAACTAGCACTGTAACACAGTGTTCTGTCTTGGGGCTTCTGTTATGTGTTATTTAGTCTTTAGAGGTGCAGTGCACAACCAGTGGCTATGGCCGACCATGTTTGCAGAAGGCTGAATGCTGTCAACAAATCCCCCTAGTGATCTGGACATCTGCCAAGAGGGTCTCATGTAGACACATAAGTGGTGCCAGACACGTGGCCTCAGGCTACATACCACAAAATGCAGCATCATCTCCTTTGGGGAGAGTGACATCCCCACAAATTATCACATTACTAACAACATCCTAAGCACGCAATCAATCGTGAGGGATTTGGGCACACAGGTTAATGGAACCATGACATTTAACCATCATGTTGCTTCCATTGTAAAGAAAGCTTCTACATTGTCCACCTCATACATAAGGGTCTCTCATCCAGGGACATGGGGGTCATATCATCCCTGTATTCCTCCCTAATAAGCCCCATTATTGAGAATAATGCCCCTTTCACCGTATACCTCGCAAAGCACATGCAGCAGCTGGGGAGACCACAGAGGTTCCTCACCAGGGACTACCAGGGCCTCAAACACCTACCATACACAGATAGGCTAAAAGCCTTATCCGTCTAACAAGTTTCATAGTTGTTTATAAAAATACAATCTCTCTCCAACCTCTACTAACCTCTCTACCCAAATTTAATACTGCTGAGTTCATAAGCTCTGTACTATTGGTAAATAAGAAAAAGAGCATCAATATTCTTTGTGCATACATCCCTCCAGGTAATAACACTCCAATAATTGAGGAGATTTTACAATGGTCAAAAGATAATCTTGCACAGGAGACTATTTTGTTAGGTGACCTAAACACTGATTGGCTAGCCTGCAACTCTAAAAACCCCACTCACCACATAAACCTGTATGGATTCTCTCAAATCATTCAAGAACCTACTATAGTTGACAAAAAAAATCCCATAAAGAATCTATACTAGATTGGACATTAGTAAACTACCCTGAATACATTTACCAAGTAGGTAATCTACCAGATGGACTTAGCGACCATCTCCCTACTTTCCTCCTACAAAAACATATTAACCTTCCCAAACCTATAGTCTATAGACAAGTCAGAAACGATCACAATGTCAACCCTCTAGAACTCAACAATATGTTAAAAAAAATGTAACTGGGAACCACTATGTACCCTTGACCTAGACCAAGCAGTGGACTATTTTAATACTACTCTTATTAGCATCCTCGATTCAGTTGCCCCAGTAATACAAATTAGAGCTAAGCAAAACTATGCTCCGTGGCTTACCAAGTCCACAAGAGCCCTATTAAAAACCAGAGATAAGGCATGGAAAACCTGGAAAAAAAGATAACACTTGCATATCCAAACAAAACTATCAATACCTTAGGAATCAAGTCAAAAAACTAACAAAGCTTGATAAACAGAACTACTTTCTAGATATGCAAAACAAACACTCTAATAACCATCAAAAAGTAAGGGCATGCAAAAAACTCCCTACTAAAACCTGGTAAAACCTCAACATCAGCTCCCACCTTCATCTCTGCAAAAACAGATAGCGATATAGCCTTTGAATTTAATCACAATGGTACTGAATCCATTAAAACTTTATCTACTCAACTTTCCAAAAATAGCTACTCATCCAACCCAACAACTCCTAACAACTCACTTCCCTCTACATTCTCACCTGTCCCAACCTCTACAATAAAAAAATACCTCTTAAAACTTAAACCCACTACTCTTGCAGCAGATGCCTACCTGCTCATTTCCTAAAACTGGCTGCTGACTCCCTATCCTACCCATTCTCAATCATAATCAACCACTCCATACAGGAATCCCATATCCCTCAACAATGGAAAATCTCTTACATTATTCCCCTTCATAAGGGTGGAAATTCCTATGATTTCACTAACTATTGCCCCATAGCCATTATGTCTCCTTCATCAAAAATACTTGAGAAAAGCATACATTCTCAGGTCATGCATTTCATAGACTCTAACAATCTCTTTTCCTCTACCCAACATGGTTTCCACCCACACCACAGCACAACCTCAGCCCTTCTCTCTTTCACAAACCAGGTGAACCAACACAGGAATAACAACAGATTTGTGTCTGCTATATTCTTGGACCTCTCTAAGGCACTGACATGGTTTTCTGCTCCATTCTAATAGATACTCTTACCTCTTTATCCTTTGCCCCTAACACTATTGCATGGTTTAAAAACTATCTATTAGACCAACAGCAAGCTGTCCAGTGGCAAGGAGTCATATCATCTTTATTTGCAACTACCATAGGTGTACCTCAAGGTTCTATACTTGTTTCACTTCTCTTCTCTATCTTTACTACTAACTTACATACCTCTACCCTACGGGCTTCACTCATACAGTACGCAGATGACTCTACCCTGATCTGCTCTGCCCCAACTCTTATTGTCCTACAGCATCTTGCCCAATAATCTTTTGCCTCATTAGAAAGGTGGATCACAAATATTCAACTTATCTTAAATCCAAACAAAACTAAACTACTTCTATTTACCCCAAACAAATCTAAAACCACTCCACTCTCCTTCTCTAGCTTCTCCAATAATGGAACTGTCATTTCACCCTCTCTCCACACCAAGCTGCTTGTCATCGAAATAGATAACAACCTATACATTGACATCCATATCTCTCAAACTATTAAAAAGGTACACAAAAATGGGGTCCCCATACAGACAAAAAGACTTTCTATCAGATGAAGCTTGGGTCACCCTAGCTCTAACCCACCTTCTTTCGACACTAATGTATGTAGCTCCAATTCTCACCTATGTTAGAAAATCTGACCTGGACAAACTTGAGTCATGTTATAACGTCGCCAAGTTTGCAAAGAATTCCCTCTTTAGAACACACCATTGTATACCTCTTAGGTAACTTTAGTGGCTTGAGCTCCCACAGTTATTAACCTATCACCAACTAGTCATAGCTTATAACAGCCTAAAATATCCTGACAAAACTCCAGCCCTTAGGGAAATAATAACTAACTACATTCCAAATCGACCACTCCGCTCTGCCAACAAATCACTCCTTACTATGTCCACAAATAACAACACAGCAGATAAAGTTCTATTTTCTCACAGTATAGCAAAATGTTGGAATAATCTCCTTCCCTTAGTGACTTCTGCATTAAATACCAAACAATTCAAACACTCCCTTAAGGCTCATCTTATTAGTTCCTGGCTATGTCCATGTGTCACATAAGACTAATGAATGCTACCTCTGTCTTTCTCTCTTATCTCCAATTATCAGGCCCTCAGTAAACATGGCAGTAACAAATAGTACCCCTTGACATATGGTAATGGTGTTGTGATCTCTGTCTGGATATTTGTTGACTAACTTAATTTTCACTGTTAAAAAAAATTGTTGATAAGATCTTTCTGTGTGTACTGTTCTTTTAAGTACAAAATACTGCTCAATAACAATGCCTTTGATTTTTACATTATGTATAATTATCACTATCTGTTGTATTAAATAAGTGGAGCTTTTCTCCCCAGGCCTCCGCTGTAAATGGACCTTTCCCAGTTGGACCATCCCAGTTAACAAACGTAAAATAAAATAACTAAATAAATAGAGACTCCTCAGAGGTGACCTCTGTCTGGCATACAAGACGATCATGGACTCCACCTTGATGGGACTGCTGCACATCTGCAAGTCAAGCTTCACTACAGTAACCTGCACATGCACTCTCAACCTGGTCTGTAACATCAACAGGGCTTGTTGGCCGGTCAAATGTGTGCCCCAGACACTCACCCAGCTGTGAAATAGACATCCTGTTCACATCAGGCAGAGCAACTCTTTACCCCTTTTTAAGCAAAACCTGGATAACTGGATGGTAAAACAGGATATACACCCTTGGGATACTACCTGTGCCCCTGTTGGACTGGGGCATCAGGTGCTGATTTGCATAAGCATGGGCTAAACTCTGGTCTAAGCTTATGAGGGCCTCAGGGCAAATAGCCTAGTAACCTCCTATGATCCTAGGTATACTGGTTATGGCCCTGTGTGCTGTGTTGGACTGTGTTGTTATGTCTCCACACCCATCACTGCCATCTACTATGGTGTGTCCCCTATGGACAATTTCCCAGTACCATGTCATACAGCCACTATCTGACAAATAGGTGAGTGGTACTATCAGGTGTATGGGAACAGTCCAGCAACATCTGTGTGAACCAATGGCAGACAACACTGCAAATGTGCTGTAGGATATTCTGCCTGTAGGTGTACGGCATCTACAGTACAGAGACATTTGCAGAATGTGTACATGTGCCTGATATATGTAGACCCTCTGCCAGACAAATGTGGATGTCAGACAAACAGTTGGACAATACTTAATTGTTGTTCCCAGACTGTAGGGAATCTGGCTGTCAAACACCAGACCACTCAGAAAACAGTTATGGTACATTAATATCTGGTACTGTATTCATTCCCTTATCTTGTATGCTTGATATGTACACTCTGTTGCTTAGATCGGGCCTGTATCCCCCCACTACTATTGGCTATAACCTGCTGTCCTGTTGTAGGGGGTCAACAGGTATGCTACCCATAGCTCTCATGCAATGACATACGGGTGTGGAGTAAACAGTGACCTAGCCAGAGTAAATCAGTAACAGACAGGGACACCTGGGCAATGTTTGAACTATGCCTGTGTGACATTCACAGACTAGGAGGACCCGACTGGCAGTACATCATGTGATATGCCAGCTGTATCCACTAGTACTTACTGTCATTATTGTCAACAACACAATCCAGTAGAATATGAACATGAGCCGGTCATTGTTGGAGGGACTCAGAGGGCCAGAGCTGTGAGGTTATGTCACAGCAGACTGAGCCGAAAGGGAAGCCTGTAGGTGCCAGACAGCTGACTAATAGCAAAATGTCATTCCAAGATATGTACTACAGACCTACTGTTGTAATCCCTATTTCCCGTAACTGCATCCTCCCATCTGTGTCCCGTTACACTGGGAGTTCTATTACATACCTGATATAGTGCTGTATTCCTTTATGTGCGGAAATTGTGTAATATAATGCTTAGAATATCACAGTCTGTCTTCATAAAGAAAGTCACAGACCTGTTTACCATAGGCAGCGGCTTGCCTTTTGTAGGTAATGCTTATGAACAGGTGATTGCCTGTGCCCCAATCTGTGGCTAGCACTTGCTAATTGCATCGAGAACAGCTGGGTTACATTTTCATTAGTCAATGGCATTGCACCACAGTGCTATATTTAAGGCCTTCGTGTAGGCCTTGACACTATTCCTGGCTTGTGAGATGAACATTATAGAGGTGTGGGGACTACAGCATCACAGAGGGTAGGTAAAAAATACTGTCCAGTGTCTGGATTTATGTGGTATGTCCACAGTTTTGATTGCTATGTTTGGCCATTGTGAACAGACTTTCTGATTATGTAGCAGTTTACTGTTTAACAATGTGGGTTGAGGTCAGTAAGGGGACAGAAAGATGTGAGTGTCATAAGGCATTTGCATCAGAATATGCATGCTGCTGCAGTCGCTGCTGGTCTATCATCAGTGTATGTTTGTAGGGGAAGACTGTGAAATATGTTCTGTCACTTGACCATTCCCCCCACCCCTTTATGTATGTGTGTTGTGTGGATCCCCTGTTCTAGGTGGTTGGGAGGTATGGTACATCTGTAGCAGGTAGCTGAACATACTGCCTCATATGTTGCAGGCTGCAGCTGCTGCATTCTTCCCAGGAGTCATACTGGGGATTGTGAACACACACTGGGGGACAGTAAACTGCATATGTCAATGAGGGAGCAGTGTCAGCTCTGTTGTCACAGCATAGCCAGTGTGAGAGTTCCCATAACAGTCCAGGTAAGGCATGTGCCTCAGGTGCATATGTTATGTAATAGTGCCATTCAGAGAGTGGTAGGAAACATTTAGGAAGCCTATACATATTTGTGAAGTGTGTCCCAACCTACAGGTCTTTGACATTCCAAATTGGGTGGCAGTGACTGCAAAGCAGCAACCAGTTCTGGTTAAAATTGAACTGCTCAGTTATTTATTTGTTGTTTTGAGAAGCATGTACTTGACATGCAACAGACTGGAATGTAAGCCAGGACTGAGGGTGGCAAAAAGTAAAGCATGCTAAGAATGTAACAGATTGAGCTACTAATTCAATACTATAGCAGGTGTATTTGCAAAGCATATGTGCATGCATACAGTTTGTTACACAGGATTCGCATGAACATGTGTGTTCTGATGGGCATGACGTGTTACTCTGAACTGTCTGTCATGCTTTTTCTAATCTCAATCTGTACTGACTTGCCAGTACTTCAGCACACAAAATAGGTTTTCTGACAACCATGCCAAAAGTAGGTGGGACAGCTGTGGACATTCTGCAACATTCTGTGCAGTTGTCAGCTCTACCTGATACTCTGGGCCTCACGTATATCCATTAACATTTAGGTGGCTGAGTACTGGTTTGGTGTCTGCATCACAGTCCCAAGTACACTGTCCTTTTTCCCATTATATGTACAAGCAGCATGTCACTGGCAACCGGGATATGTTTATGGAAACACCTATTATTTATTTATTTATTTTACATTTGTTGACTGGGATTGTCCAACTGAGCTGAAGAGCCCTTTTCCAGCAGAGGCCTGGGGAGAAAAGCTCCAACATATTATACAATTTTCATTATAAATTAACATTAAACAGCAATGTTACAGGATTATTACAAGGCATTAAGTAACAATACAATTTTATACAGTGTCAATAATAAGGAGTATGGCATAACTATTTCAAGATGTATAAAAATAAATATGTTATTAAGATGAGTGGGGTAAGAGGTTACAAAAACCCAGTTTTATCATGATGTAGTTGCATGAAAGCAAGACAGTTGCAATAGAATGTTTCTCGGAGGCAATTTGCTTAATAAATTTTAGAAGACAGTAGAAAGGGTAGTCAAGGAAAATTACAGAGAGCTAGTGAAAAGAGTGAGTTAAGGGCAGAACGTAGATTAAGGTATGATAAGTAGGGGGTGTTTAAGAAGAGACAGTGCAGTGGCAGGACCAGTGACTTTTAAAGTGCTCTTTGGTGGCTGTCTTAAATTGTTTAAGATGTGTAAGGGTCCTGATTTCTAGTGGGAGCCTATTCCAGACAATAGTGGGGTGATAGCTGTACATATTATATATATATATATATATATATATATATATATATATATATATATATATTGTACTTCAGAGCTGAGTGTGTGTGTGTGTGTGTGTGTGTGTGTGTGTGTGTGTGTGTGTGTGTGTGTGTGTGTGTGTGTGTGTATATATATATATATATATATATATATATATATATATATATATATATATATATATATATATATATATATATATATATATATATATATATTACTTTAGAGCTGAGTGGCCTAGCAGGCTAATGCACTATGTTGTAGTTGACAGGGTCCTGGGTTCAAGACTTGGCAGGACTGGTTATTTTGCTGATGTGCCTAACAGTGTGAAAAACACAGAAGATGATTAAGGCACTTTTAATCAGTTTTAAGTGGTGATAATGCGGCAAGCCCCTTAACTCTGCTTAAACCAGCGCTAATTTAAAAAAAGGAAAAGAAAAAAGGGGTGATAAGAAAGTGGTGAAATAGGGCAAGCAGGAGGAAAAACATACTGAAAGGCAGGTAGGGATGTGCCGAATGGGTGTAGGAAAGGACTATATCTCTCCATTTCATCTATAGCAACAGCTGTGCAGGTTCCAGACAATTGGGATTTTGGAGCCTCTGAAGGTATCATAAATTTGTTGAAAGAAGCATGTAATGATTAAAGTGTGTCCAGTGGATGAGGGTGCAAAATGGAGAACTATGTATGGGACTATATTTTTTTTGTGGGACATATGCCCTTTTTGTTTTTAAGGAGAGCGTGGAATGCTGGGAAAGGGATATAGGTATGTGTGGGGAGGTAAGTTGAGTAGGAAAGGTAGCATTTGCAAACAGACAAGACAGACAAGGCAGCATACAGGGATGGTGCATGAAACATGAAGGGGGTAAACACCTTGGATGGGGAGGGTGTTATGGAATCAGAGAACCATAAGCTCCCAGATGGCAGCAGTGAAACTGTGCTCTTCACCCATGGGCAGTCACCATTGCTCTTTCACTGCCCTGAAGTGGCTGTGCTGGCGGCTGGGTGCCAGGGCCAGCCTGCCCCTCCAGGTTGCCCTCAATCTGACACAGACAATCATCAAACCAATGGTGCATGATCCTGCACACCATCCCTGGTAGCTCTCACTGGGTGACAACACTGTCTCAGCACCCACTACGGGGGGGGGGTCAGGCCCCATACTTTGAGGCAGTTCCACCTATAGGCAGTGCAGGACCAGTGGAAGGGGCAGCACCAGGTTGGGTCCCAGACATGCTGGGACCTGGTGTCTTGGCCAGCTGAGGTAGGGTAGGTGGATCACCAGGAACCGGCCTACCCAGTCAAGCTATGGTTTTGAGGCTTTTTATAGTGTATAGGTTAGTAATGAACAGAGCATTTAAACATTAGTTATAACAGCATGCCAGGATGTTGCAAATAACCCAGTAAGATAACATTGCAAAGCATATGGAACATAACAATAAGTGGGATAACAATCAGTATTGCAACAGCATGCCAGTAACAGTTACAGAATAAGGCCAATATCATAGGTAATTCAACAAGGTATGTTAGTATTCAACCATTGCAATTCATAGCAATAATAAACACAAGGCCCAGCATAATGTTTTGAGAACAACATATGTTAAACATAAACCATAACCGATGTATAACAATAATACATTATGATGCAGATAAGGGGTGGGGGAGAGAAAGACATTCCATTACTACCAGTGTAGGCTATATTGTTTGCAACAGTATTCTGATATACTCTACAGGTCTGCCCTTACTGTATGTGTACAAGTGCTCTATAGTTTCTGTTGCACATACATACCACTCAAGCTATCTGCATGGGACAGTATGGGCCAAGCTGTTACACCTACAGCTACACAACTATAGGGAACTATTACATGTCAGGGGAACATATGTGACTAACAAAGTGTACTGTGGACTGATTTAGTGTGACTGTGTTATTGAGATAAATGAAGTGGCTATTAAATCTTTGTTCATGGGATTTGGCAACAGTGATCACTGTCCATGACAGCATGACACTTGAGAGACATGTTTCATGCACAGTACAGGGAGTTTATGCTTATTATGCAGATCTTAGCAGGCGTTGGGTTAGACTATCAGCAGACATTCACAGACACACCAGACATACAGCCATAGCAAGATTAAACAGTTTTATTTGTTTTATTAACTTGTATAGCTATTGTGCATGTTGACGTTTTATAACACTCTTGTACATTTGGACACACAAATTAGTAACCAATTTGAACAGCTACTACAACCATTTATTTACCTGCAATTCCTGTGGGGAGAACATCTGTTAATAATACATAACTGTTTTTATAAATATTTAGTAGTACTTGTTTCTGGATTCAAACACTGGTTTGTGTTTGTGATAAAATGTACATCAGACTTAGCATTTATCAAACTGAGCAACTGAGCCATTGCTGAATATTGATTGACTGATATATGCCTAGAGCTCACTTGATAACAAACTGTGACCTGGTAATAGAAGAGTTTTATACAAGACTGCAATGATACTTGAACACACATGCATGAGATTCATGCATGACAGAGATAGTAGGTAAACTGTGCATTAATACATGGAATGCAGGTGTAGAAAATTAACCCCTAGAGGGTGGAAATATGCATGATGTGTACAAACCATATCAGAGTGTTGGGTTGCCTACCTGATACAGCTGCAGATGGTATATTTGCATTCTACATCTATTACAGTTTCATACTTGCCTGCAGCAGCATAACTAAGTTCAGGAATGCATATAGCTGAAATGCAATGGTTAACACAAGACAATCCTGAGATACACACTATTATACCTTAGCTGTTCCTATTCTATGTTCAGATCTTAGTGTAGAACAAATTTCATAATGCATTATATCTTGTAGTACAGCTCCATATCTACACTTTAGCAAAACAGTCTTTATCAGCTAACCTTCAGTCACTTGGCGGTATCATTCCAGTGTTTACTTCACAGCACTTCTAATACTCGATTTCTTGACCACCAGCCCAAAATATACACATTTTGCATAACACAGCTTTATTAGGGATGACATCATGCAGTGGTTGGTATACATCTAACAGTCTTTATTGATGAACACTTCAGATAATTCAGGTGTTGCAAGACAGCTGTAATTCCACACAATGCAGTAGTAACTTTATTTACTTAACATTTTGAATGCAGATGACCTTTATTTAATTAACTTTATGAATGCAGTTGAACTTTGTTTCCTTGGCATTATTAATGCAGTAGTAACTTTATTTCCTTAACATTAGCAGGTTTCATGCTTTCATCTTTATTGAGCTGTACCTGGCATTACTCACTTATATCAGTGCAGGTGTGTGACCACATTCATTGCAGTACACTCAAAACAGAATATACCTACTGTCAGTTACTACTGTACTCTTTCTTGTTTATATGACTATAGATTGCAAGATCTGTACTCACCACACTCATGGCACAACCTTGCCAGGTGACCTGCATGGGCCTCCAGGTTGTGAGCTCTCTCCTCTGCAGTTGTGGAGAGAGAAACACACCATTATGCATACCTGTCTATCACACATGCAGATTAGGTATTGGTAAAAGAATGCTAACAATACTTATAAACGTGTGGGGCATTGTCATCTAGGGCATCCTGGATTCAAGTAACCATGAGATCCCCCTTCCTATGCTTCAGGTCATCAAAATGGGTGCACACCTGCTCACCTATGCGGGGATTCCAGTTGCACTGGTGAGGTGGCGTGCCAGCTAGTTCCATGCTTCCAGTTTGTATTCTAACCCTTGTTACTGGCCCTGCAGCAGCCGGATGTCATTGTCTTTTACAAGGAGTCCAACCATGACCCTGGACTCCATAATGCCCCACCACAGTGCCTGGAAGCATGCAGCCTCTCCAACTCCTGCCATAGTTCCTGCATGGGTCAAACTCCAACAAGTTCTGGTTGTATTACTGCCTGTTCAACTTAAATAAGGATGTTTTCCCACCCTTTGCAGCCATTCAGCCATTTTGAAAAATGCGGCACTTCACTTAGTACCATGCAAACCCACTGAGCTCATCTGAGCAGGGGTTAAACTGGCAAAGCTTAGCAATGCTTAGCAGTTTTCAAACCAGCTTAGCTGGACTGAACAATACTTAAATGGGCATTGCTTAGCAGGACAGCTAGGCACTGCTAAAACATTCCCATTTTCAGCAGTGCTCAGCTATGCTTAGCTGTGCTTAGCAGAGCTTAGATGAGTGCAGTACTGCAGGATTTAATAATATATTTCATAATTCTGTACCTGCAAAATGAATGTTTAATAAAATGTCTGTGTACATCTCATAAATGTGTATTTGCAAAATAATATTAATGACCTGTCTGTGTAATCATACAATATTTCATTGGGACTTAAAACAATTCTCAGAATGTGTATTTACAAAATAACATGTCACTGAATTTAAACCATGCACCTACTGCACATGAAGCTGTCACTCTAACCATTCAGCTATGCAGTTGTTTGAAATACTCTTATACTTATATATATAGATATATATATATATATATATATATATATATATATATATATATATATATATATATATATATATATATATATATATATATATATATATATATATATATATATATATATATCCACTACATTTAAGCACCGCTGAGCATCAGGGCATGCCATGCAAACATGCTCAAATATGCTTAAACTTGACCTTTGCTTTCATAATTGAATGTATTCAGTTTCGATTTGTAGATGTCTGGCACGTGTGCACAGCTAAGCGCTGCACTGTGCCACGCAAACACATAAAAAATCTATTAATTTTTTTATTACATTGCCATACACTGAATATCTGCCAATTTCACCATGCAGGGGTTGTGTTACTCATCTCTGGACACCGTAACACACCCCTACACTGATTCTGTAACTGTATTACATGGCTCTCTCTCAGTAGAGTGCCTTCATTAATATGCAAGGTGCACTGCCGAGGAGGTGCCCCAGACACGGCCACAGTACCTTCCGTGTAGGATTTATACTATTCCTACATGGATTTTATTAAAACCCTAGGAATATTTTTAACATCCTTCAGTCTCTCCTGATACAAGCCTGGGCCTCCTCAGGGACTGGCCTCACCATTAAAGAAATTATATTCTAGATAAACTTAATTTAATGTCATATTCCAAATCTTAAGTTTAAGGATATTAACAGATCAGTAAGAGCTTAGAAGTATTATAATAATTCAGTGTATCTACCTGAGATATCTAACACTGATTAATAAAAATACTAATTTTTGATAGGTAACTTAGTATTACAGTTATTCTCTGCTTCTTCAGCTACAAGAAAATATGTTGAAATTATCTGCATATTAGTAATATAAATAAAATATGATCTATTTTAATTTTATCAATTAGGTCACATTTAAAGATCTTTTATATACCTGGAAATAGCATTTGGATGAAATGGTATGACCACAATTGTCATTCAGTACTGCTTAATTAATCAAGCCTCTCATACGTGAAAAACTGTTCAGTAACTGACGTGTATGTCTGTAGTGGTGTAGTCTGGCATATACACTGCATGCCATTGTGTACACTTTTCATACACTTTTCAAAAACAACGTATTTGTTGTATGTAGTGAAACAGGCTAGAATTAAAAAATGGCATACTTTTTTTTTAATTATGATCATGAATTTTGTCAAACAGCTTTATTTATTTATTCATTTGTTTATCTTTTTATTTGCTTATTTATTTATTCATTAATTTCAAAAACATGTTAAGGAAACAAATCAGGAACACAGTTGAATAGCAACCTCCAAAGGAACCAGAATCAGTAGGAATGTTGAACCACACACTTTATTAACAGTTGTTAAGCACTTTAATTTAAAAACTTCATCAGAACAACAAATACACAATTGAGAAAACTCCCAGTATATAGCCCTATTCAAATCATGTGATATTATTAATTAATTAAAATCTTAAAGTTATATACACTTGATAATATAAAGTCATGTAAAAAGATCATGTAAAAATATATAATACTGTGCATAGTTGTTTATACACAGTATTATATATATTATTACATGACCTTTTTTCATGACTTTATATTATCAAGTGTATATAACTTTATTTTTTTAATTAATTAATAATATCACGTGATTTGGATAGGGGTATCTTTTGGGAGTTTTTTCAAGTGTGCATTTGTTCTGATGAAGTTTTTAAATGAAAGTGTTTAACAACTATTAATAAACTGTGTGGTTCCACATTCCTACTGATTCTGGTTCCTTTGGAGGTTGCTATTTATCTGTGTTCCTTATTCATTTATTTATTACTTACTTAGTCTTCTTGTTGACCATGATTGTGTAACTGGGCAAGAGTGTTTTTTCAGCAGAGACCTCTGGGAGAGACTTCAAAAAATAAATGTAACATACAGTAATGGTCATAAATTGATTACAAAATGCAATAGTAAAAGTAAATTGTAAGACAATGGTTAAGAACATCAATTCTAAAATAATATGCAGGAAAATATGGAGATCATTCAGTAGAGAATTAGAAATAAAGCAGCATGCCATGCTGGTCAACTACAGAGACTATGGAAATAATATACAGCAATCTAAGACATCATTCACTGTAAACATTGGGTCTTGGTGATTTGCTCACATTGACTAATGCTGATGTGACACCTCAACCCTTTGTAAAAATGGGAAACATAGGGGTGTGATGATTCACTGATGCTTGGGCATATAATCTCAGGAAAGCATGCTGAAAATTATAATAAGAATGTTGGTCATTGAATAAGTGACTAGAACTTCACCAGAGGTGCTATGCTACTGAAAAGTTAAAAAAAGTTAGTGGAATTCAGTTATTATAACAGGTCACATTATAAAGGGAGTCTGTGTAACAGTTTATAATTGTAGATATTAATATGTTTAAGATCTGATTAAATATTTAGAGAGATGAGTAGAGATGTCACTTCATCTTTGTAACAAGTGTTAGCATGTTGATGCTAGTTGGGGAATGAAGTGTTTAAGAGGATAAAAGGTAAAAGAGGGGGTTATTTGTAGTAAGTGACATAAGGGCAGAGAGGATGGAGAAAGGAAGGCACATAGGATATAGGCAATAGGGACAAAAGAAGAAATTTAAAAGAATGGTGGTAAAGGATGGAGGATAGAGAAATGGAGCAACACAGTGCCCCAGTGGATAGCTTGGTTTCCTCACAGCAAGAAGATCCCCAGTTTGATTCTTTGCTGGGGTGCTTGCTGTGTGGAATCTGCATGTCCTCCCTGTGTTCATGTGGGTTTCCTCTGGGTGCTCTGGTTTCCTCCTACATTCCGAAGTCATGCAGTAGGTGGATTGGACATTCTAAACTGGCCATAGGTGTGAGTGTACATATAAGGGTGTGGTATATAAGAACTACAGTGTCAGGGCTAGCCACCCAGTGGTGTAAACTTTGGATAAAGTTGATTGTCACTGTTGAAATGATACCCCAACCCCATGTGCAAAAATGGGAAAAGGTGTTGTGGATGAATGGATACAAAAGGATGGAGAAAGAAAGAAGATGGATATATGAAAAATATAAGGAGGTAGGGAAGGAGGAATATATGAGGGACAGAGGTAGGGACATAACATTTTACAACAGAATGTATTAATTTGGAATGAGTGGACTATGTCCATGGTATGTTATAGTCTTGCAATGTTATTAAAATTAAGTCTACAATGTCTGTGGTTGATGAAAGCTACATATGTGGGGAGGGGAAGCATTCTAAAAGATGCCAGACAATTCATTATTCATGTCTTATCTGGGTTTAAATGTGTCAAAAAGTAGCTGAGGATACCATGCACATGGTAAACCAAGTGTGTATTATTCATGCTGTGTACATGTAACAAAATCAGCTGAATTCATATTTGCATACAAATGAGTATACTGTCTGCCCTCCTTTGTCCCCGTACAAGTTAAATGAAGTAACAGTTTACATCATTTGTACTTTATATCAATACCTTACTTTAGAATAAGTCATTCGCATTCTACTAGTATTTTTTCTTATAGCTATCATAGATACAGCAATTACGGTAATCAACAGCTAGCACCATATTAATAATGCGCCTTCTTCAGCATTTGAACATGCTTAGCTTGTATTAATTCTGTATATGTTCAGGTCATTTATTGATTTCTTTCTGCAGAAAACAACTTTGAGGCATATCTTTATAGATGTTAAAGTGGTCAAGCATTAAACCACTAGTTAATCTTAATAAGCAACAGTCTCAATGACAGGATTGCAAAATAACTGTGTTTATATCTGGAAATCCTGTATAATAAAGGTAGTATGGAGTTAGTATGGCACTTGGTAACAAAAAATGTGTTTGTTGTCTTCATGTAGTACTCACTATGAAAATATTTGACTGGTTATCAGAAAACAAGAAGTTTATGTGCATTCAAAATAAATAATGTTTCCAAGTGCAATTTGTCCAGAATGAAAAGAGGACTTAGTGAGTTTGTTTTATACTTCTAAAGTGTTAACAGAAAGTGTTCTATTTGCATGGATTAAAAAGAAGATAGTCTATTTGCATAAGACATTGCATAAGCTATGAACACTTTATTCTCTTGTTAGTTGCGAGGAGTGCATTAGATGTGCTCTACTTTGATAATATTGTCAATATATGTACCTGCCCTGGAAGCCAAAGTTTCATTTCTATACTGTCATAATCATACTGAGTCTTATTTTGACCTTGAGATTAATAATGGTGCACAGTGTTCTGTGGCATATAGAAAACTAGAAAAGTTGTGAGTGTTTGTAAAGATGATGTTATAGTGATGTCAGTGTTCTGTGCAGCTTAAGCAGTTTCTTTTAGATAGTCATGGCTAACAGTGTATGTCTTTGAACATAAAGAAGGGACAGAGTTTTGTACCTGCAATATGGACAAATTTTGCAATTACATTAACTCAACTTAAATTATTTTGTTACAAATTAAACCTTTTATGGCCATTTTTTAAGGAAAGTTCTTTCAGCAAAAAACAATCTTTGTTTAAATGGCCAAGCACTTTTAATCCTGCGGCATATTTCATTGAGAAATGTGTCAAACAGTTGAGAAGATTATCTACATCTTTTAAGGATTCTTGGCATTTTTATGTTTAATTCACACTTTACTTTTAGACAATGAAATAATTGTTGTTACAGCAGATGTAATTGATTTATATTCTGTCATACCAAGAGATATAGGAATAGACATGTTTAGGGATTTGTGACTAAGCACAATTCTTTTTCTAATGATTTTATTGCGTTAGACTGCATGTTTCTTGATTTGATTTTAAGTATGTTTTTCTTTTCAAAAGGAAATATTATTGACAAAAAAAGAGCATTGCAATGGGTGCTATTATGGTGCCCACTTGTGCAAATAGTGTAATGAATCAAAGAAAAAGGAATTAATTTATAATTCCAAGTATTACTCATGTATTTATTTTATTGCTGCTATATTGATGATTCACCTTTTTATTTGGAATGGAAATGTAGAAAATTGTAATTCATTTTGTCATATTTAAATATTACTGATGCTTTTTTTCAAATTTTATATGGAATTGTCATCTTGGCAAAATAAATTTTTTTTGGGATGTGACCATTGAGAAATATGTGGTTAATCAGTGTTTTATTTCTAACATTTAAGAAAGGAGTTATTTGCCAATACATTTTTGTATCATAATAGTGGCCATCCCATGTATATTAAAAAGAATATGGTAAACATTCTGCTATTTAGGATATCTAGAAAGACCCCTTTAGACAATAGTTTTATGAAATAAATTTACTTTATTTTATTTTTTTAGCTAGAGGTTCCCCGTGATCATTTGTAGATGTTTGGTTTCTTGTCTAATGACACAACTTAAAAGCAGATTTTCTCCCATTTTAGGTGGTACTGATAAAATGCACTTATACCAATAAAACAACAAAATATTGATATATCTACTTCAGTTGTGCTAAGTTACTGTGTTGACAGTAGTGCTGTCCATGAAGTGGTAATTTATAACTGGAGACTTTTAAGGCATCAATATTAGTATCAGTCGCCATTTTGGTTATAGAAAGGGGTGTAATTTGAAACAATTATTACAAAATGATAACATAATAATTTGTTAATTTAAGCACCAAACAGAATTATGGTACATACCCCTGTGATTTTTCAAAAATTGTAGATACGTTGATAGTGGTTGCATGGTTACAGTATGACTGTATCGTTCATGTAAAAGGGAGATTTACATGCACTTACAGTGGATATTTAACTTGCTACCCGCAGTTCGTGCAGTCCTTTCTATGTTAGAAAGAACTATGATGCATTTAAGTGGAAATACATCAAGGTATTTATATGATAGTAAAACATCTATACAGGATATTGTATTTTTTAAACATTTACAATGTTGTTGTCTGTTTATATCAAGGTCTGATGAAGTCAATGCACTATTTTAGTGCTAAACATTTGAATTAAATACATCCTGTTATTGGTTTTGCTTCTGTGTTCTTCAGATTCATTTTTTCCTTGTAAATTGTATTGTTTCTACCTGTAGTACTCATCTACCATCATATAATTAAACATTTAGCTAATATCAGCAATATATAAGTATATAAGGTAAAATTAAATTATTTCCGATGCTACAGTCATGGTGAAGCTCTATAGTCACACATTTCTACTGCAGAGTTATTATGTAGAAAAAAAAACATATGACAGAAATAACATTATTCATAGTTATTATTCCTTAGGACTGGCAAAGCCTGAGCCCTTGAAAACAAACTGCACACTATCCTAATCAATGAAGGACAGAGGTTGTGTTTCTCAGGTTGTCTGCCATACAAACATTGAAGAAAATGTCTTGATCATGCTAACTGAGAAGGGAAGTTGGCATTTTGCCCAATCTGCATGTATAATAACAAAAAACAAAATGTGTCTCAGTAAAGTAACCTTATGACTGAGCAGGCTTTTCAACGCCAATGAGAAGAAAAAAAAAATTCTTGTGTTTCAACAAAGAATTGTGAAAAAGAAGACAACAACAAAACACCAAGAAAGACAACTGTAATGAAAGGCTATATTGTGAAATTTATGAAATGCAAAGGACAGCAATAAGAGCAACCTGGTAATCAACATATAGTATTATGAGAAGCAGTCTGATACAACCAGAGAAGAAAGCATTTGGAGAGATTCTGTGAACGTGTGTGTGTGTGTGTGTGTGTGTGTGTGTGTGTGTGTGTGTGTGTGTGTGTGTGTGTGTGTGTGTGTGTGTGTGTGTGTGTGTGTGTGTGTGTGTGTGTGTGTGTGTGTGTGTGTGTGCGTGTGTGTGAGAGAGAGAGAGAGGGCATGCATTCCTGGTTTACTGTTTTTATTGATCTATTAGGTTTTTATAGTCGTTGAATCTTAATGTATTCATTTAAACCAGAACTGGTTAAGAATATTTTGAAGCAGATCCAGAAGTTCTTCAGCAGTATTTACTATGTGGAGTTATATGAATAAAAATTGTAAGCCACTGGCTAAAGGAATACAAGTTTGAGCACAATGTTGTTTTAATCTGCCATTCTTCTCAGAAAGGTCTCACCAGTATTGGGTATAAAACTCACTTGCACCATTGACATTCTAATGGTGAGTCCAAAACTGGAAAAACTCAATAAACTTGGCAGAAGATTTGCTAAACTTGGAAACTTAAAATAATGCCCACATTAGAACTCAGAGTAAATTCCATATAATGGACTTGCATATTTTTGTTTTACTTTATTTGGAAAAATCTCATTTTAACATACCTAGGAATTTAATAAACTCCATGTAGGGTTGGCGCAAAGTCTACATGGAGTTTATGTGTTTGCACGATGAGCAGCTGTGCTAATTATGTATGCATGCTGCACATTCAACTTAAATGTAAACAAGCACAATTTCATGCCTGGAAATCATGTTAAGCAACACAAACACCTGTAGATATATATACACCTATTTATCTGCGGGCAAATTTGTTCTGCAGAATTGCAAGGAAAGCCACAATAAGGACCAGGGTTTTAATAAAGCATTCTATGCAGTTCTAACACATTACATAAAAATGTATACAGTGCAGAGTAGTGTGAAAACCTGTTTCAGGCCTATGGGAATAACATTTTGCAAATGATCAGCAAGGGTACATAGACTGCATTCAAAATCATTAGTCAGGGGACATATGTGTATTAAAAAGGGGCACACAAATGAATTATAGGAATGAACACAGGATAAGAGAACAGGTGAAACTTGGTAATGTGCAGCAGATAAGGAGATGTCAATGTATATACAGCACAAAGAAAAGACAGATGTAGCATAACCAGTAGTCACATATGTACATAATACATTATGTACTGTTGTGTACACCTCCTGTGTAGTTATAGTCATTTCATCACACAGTTATTGTATATTATGTGACTGTCACACAAGGTGACATATCAGTGGAAAGGATTCTTTATGATATAAGCATCCTGACATGAACAATGGAGAGGACATTTATCAAGGATGGTTTATACAGTAGGGGTAAGGTGCATATTGTGAAGCTGTGCAAAATGACTCGTCTGAGTCTGAATATGAATGTAATGTCAGCATGGGTCTCAACAAAACAGAACACATAGCAATAGGCTCATGGACAACAGTAGACAAGAAGCACAATATCAGATTAATGCCACCATTATCCCATGTCTTTGACATAACATATGTGATTGTGAATGATTATAGATGGTACTGAAAGAACACACTTGTACAACTGTCAAGATTTGCCAGCAATCTCTGAGGGGAATCAAGTACAACTTCCTCCAAATTTAACATCTGCCAGAGGTGTTAGGAGGGGGACTATTACACTAAATTATGAGCAATCCTGGCTTGATGACAATGTGCACATGGCATATATATGGCACAATCCACACTGTCACAAATGTAAACCATGCCATCAATGTTGTCAAGTCAGCTACATATTTACTGTGTGCATCAGAGGAACACATATCACACATGCATCTTGCATAATACCCTGATGGGGGGGAGGGGTTCAGCACCATCAACCACTAATGTTTATGCAACAAAAAATACTTAGGTATGGCCAATAAGATGTGTGGGAGCTCAATGTGACAAATCTGGTACATGTGAGTAACTCATCCCTAGAAGATATGTTGGGAAGTGCATCAAAAAGAGTGCACTGTACTAAGGTATTGATGTGATGAGGGCTGACAACTATGGAACTGTAATGCCCTTTGATGTGGATGTCCTACACGTACTCAGTAGTTGTGTTACATACAATGGAGTAGTCACCACTGTGGGCACATGCTGGTAGACATTCTGGATACCATCTACCTGAGTACACAGGTTACACACCACTTGGTCTATTCATAGGGGTGTTAAGTCTATATTATAAGAAGCTTGTGGATTTGCTTTTATAATCTAACTAATCCCCCCATGACTTTTGTTCATCTACTGTGTCTCCATGGCTGTGGAAGCAATCCTTTGTCTATGTTGATACTGTCTGTATTATGCTAATACCACACTTGGAGTTAATGATTGTCCACAATCTGCAGACCTCCAGAAAGCTGGTTGGCAAAGGATGTATAAGTCAGTCTTGATGTCTGAGACTTAGGGCACAGAGCCCTGAGGTATGGACCTGATCACTGGATTCTAGACATAGGCCACTTCACACACTTTAACATATCTATCTGCCACGTATGTGATCCAGTGGTCTACCCACTTGGTATTGTAGATGTTTATGGCCACTTGTGACAGTTTAGCAAAAATACCTCAGTGTGCATTTGTGTTAAATGCCTTGGTTATGTCAAATTATGCAGGATAATAGTGTTGTCTTCATGCATGACCTTGTTGACCATCTTGAGGAAATCAAACAGATGTAACAGACATGAGTAACCTGAGCAAATCACACATGCATTTGCTACACAGTCAGGATATTCCCTGTTGCCTTTTAGAGAAGGTCCGTAATAGCTTGTTGGTCTACCTTATAGATGAGGCTAGTCAGGATGGGTTTATACATTCATGCATTAGGTTATGTCCTCCCCATAAGTCAGAAGAATGCATGTGGTTGTACACCCTTCTAGAGAAATATAGGCTTTATGAAGGCTGTGTTGAAGTATGGATCCAACTGTGTCAGGTAGTTTCATGTTTTGAAACCCAGCTAATAATTCCAACAAAGTCAAACCAACAAAAGAACACAAGATGACTAGTCAGCAGCTTAAACGCCACCCATGAGGTTCTAGTGCTCCATAAAAAAAAGATCAAAACAGTCAAACAGTCAACTTTATTTATAAAAATTATTAAAACAAGTGCTTTTATCACATATACACACAGGACGTATTCAGAATAAACCTTGCTAACAGTCAGTAGTTTAAATCTTCTTCTAGCTTTTCCAAGTTAAGGGTTGCCACAGCAGATCACCTATCTGCTCATGACTGACAGTGGATTTTTATGGTGTTAAGTTGCCACCCCAGTGCCCAACCTTCCACAGAAGGCACGCACATGCATACCTAGGGCCAATTTAGAGTGTCCAATCCATCTACAGCATGTCTTTGGGATGTGGGAGGAAACTAGAGCACACAGAGGAAACCCACATGACAGCAGGGAGGACATGCAGACTCCACACAGAAGGCACCCCAGCCAAGGATCCAACCGAAGAATCTCTTGCTGTGAGGAGGCAACACTAACCGGTGCACCACCATGGCCGCCCAACAGTCAGAAGTTTAAATAACCCCCCCCCCCAAATGGTGGTCACATGGCCATTAAGAAACCTTTACTTCCAGCATTTAAGGTGACAAGCAACCAATATTTGTCAGTGCATTATTACTAATGTGCATTGTCTTATAATAAAACATTATATAATGTAATAAATCTATGTTGAAATAATATTTTATAACTTTGTAAAAGTGTTTTTAAATCCAACCCTGTTACACAAATTAAATACAATAAAAAGGTAAAGATGTGTAAAAATATTTAAAATAACCATCCATGAAATTTCAAAATTGCAAGCATGTCTACCTTAAAAATCAAACATACTAGCATTCTAAAGCTTTTAATTTTAATAAACATGAAAAAGAGCAGTGTTCATTTAAACCAGGTCTATATAAGGCATTAAAATGCAGTTGCCAGGACAAATCTTTGGCTTCAAGTCTCAGGGTCCATGGTCCTCCCTCCCACTATGTTTAACCTGTTCCAAAATACTGAATTTAAAATTATGGCCTGGGTAGTCAGTAATGTGTTTGACTAGAGCATTAGTATTTTTGCTCCTTTTAATATCATAAATATGTTTATACTTCCACTCTATTAGGGTGTGCTCAGACTTACCTATATATAATGAAATACATACTTGGCAGATGCCCAAATACACCACTCCTTTCAATGTGCAATTAAAATTATCTTTCATTTTAAATTTTAGTCCATTTATTACAAATTCTGCACCTACTTGGACATATATACAGCAGCTGCAAAAAATGCATGTTTCATGCCTTTTACTACTACTATAGAGTCAGTGTGTGTTTGAACAGGTCTCTCCATAATGTTTTTCATGCTAGCTTCTTTTCTGTATAATATAATGGGTCTCTCCCCCAGTTTCTCATTAAGTGTCATGATAATCTTTCAGTGTATTCCAGTTTTTCTGAAGTACCCATTTAATCAAGCCACTTTTGGTGTTAGAGTTGACTACCATACTACTTTTGTATGGACAGGGAACATCTTCATTTTTTTAGAGTTCCCTATTATTTTCTACACCTTTTAAAGATAAAATAGGTTTAAAGTGGCCAGTTTCCCTTCTATTTACCACGTCTTCCATAAACTCAACTACCATGGTTGTGGGTAGCCCCTTTGCAGAACATATTTAACATAAGTTCACATTCCACCAAGAAGTCTTGGTGTTTGGTCACCATTTTTGTTGCTCTAACATATTGCCCCTTTATGACAGCCTTCTTTTGTATTTGTGGATGTCCACTTGTAAAATGTAATAATGTATTTGACTAAGTGGGTTTCCTATATATTTTTGACATATTTATGGTTATCAGTATCTTTCGCTAACAATATATCCAAGTATGGCACAGATGTCTTCTTGGATTGTTGTGTAGACACCAAAAAGTTGGTACTATTGTTAATATACATAATAAAATCATCTAACCTAGTTTTAGTACTTTCCAAAAAAAAAATTGTCCAAATATTGGGAGTAGAACCTGTAAGAATTTGTGTATATACAATTGGCTTTATATTCCTTCTCCCAATGTGCCATAACTTTGTTAGCAACTGATGAACCACAATTTGAGCCCATAGCAAATACTAATGCTCTAGCCAAACACATTAGTGACTACCCAGGCTATAATTTTAAATTCAGTATTTTGGAACAGGTTAAACATAGTGGGAGGGAGGACCATGGACCCTGATACTTGAAGTCAGAGAATTATTCTAGCAACTGAATTGTAATGCCTTATACAGACCTGGTTTAAATGAACACTGCTCTACTTCACGCTTATGGAAATTAAAAGCTTTAGAATGCTAGTATATTTGATTTTGGGAGGAGACACACTTGCAATTTTGAAATTTCATAAAAGGTTATTTAAAATATTTTTACACATATTTACCTTTTTATTGTATTTAATTTATGGAACAGGCTGTGTTTTATAAAAAAAATTGCAAAGTTTTAAAATATTATTTCACCATATATTTATTATATTATATAATGTGTTATTATAAAGCAATGCCCTTTAGTAATAATGCACTGACAAATATCGGTCGCTTGTCAGTTTAAATGCTGGAAGGAAAGGTTTCTTAACTCATTACTTCTGAGTGATGCCTACAGGTCATCTGCAGTTAATTCCTTCTAATGCCTCTAGGTGTCAAGTATTCCTTGTTCATATTTGCATCAATAATTCCAAAAACAGGATATGCACACGGTTTTAAAAGAGTCCATCTTAATGCTTACACAATGGCAAATTAAACTGCATTAGTATTCAACCTTTGTCTAGTACAGGTAAAGAGATATTAACTGTTGTTTTTATTATATTAATTATATAGATATAATTTTCACATTTTTCTAAATATCTTAATAATCAAGTAACACAGCCAGAACTCCTCTTAGCTAGATAAATAAAATGCTGCTGACAGTATTTGTATAATTTGAGTGGTTGCCGAGATACTGAAAGTTGTTTACAAAATATTAAAAATGCAGTAGTTACTGTATTTACTGTGACTTATAAAATTCAATTTAAAACCTAGAACCTAAGGAATGCTACCATCATAAAAGCAGATTGAGCTGAAGAGTTTGGCATTTATACTTTTTTCAAAACCCTTATGGTTCCAGAGATATGAACATTCATTTGAAATGTGAGGACATAATTTTATTCTGTCAAAAGGCTTAGGCTTTGTCCATTGGAGGTTACATTGCAAACGTCCTGAATTCCATTGTAGTGAATGAGTTAATGACCACATGACCAAGTTTTCATAAGGATCATGTGACCACTATTTTGGAGGGTTATTTAAACTACTGACTGTTAGCCAGGTATATTCTGAAGAAGTCCTGTGGGTATACAGGATGAAAGCACTTATTTTAATAATTGTTGAATAAAGCTGAATGTAAAGTTTTAAACACCATTTGGCTCTATTTTATGGAACACTACAATGTTGTGGTTGGCTGTCAAGCTGCTGACTAGTCATCTTTTGTAGGTTCTTGCTTTGAGTCATGCTATAGGTAGCCTGTGATGTCAGGGCCCATTGATTGTGTGTTACTAGTCATAGAGAATACATAGATGAGCGACTGTTCTTATAATAAAAATGGAATATACATAAGGCCAACTTAGTCTTCCTACAAGAAACCCATCTTTTGAAAAAAGATATTGATAAACTAGCCACAAACAAATATACAGTATTGGTTAGTTCAGAGCACACTCATAAAAAAAGAGGAGTGACTATTTTATGGAATAAAAGTATGCCCATTCCTAAAACCATTAAGTCTTATCAGGATGACAAAGGAATGTTTTGTATGGTTACAATACAAATTAATGGGAAGACTTACACTTTAATTAATGTATATTGGATACCTGGAATTGGTATTAATACAGTGAAACATCATCTTGATAAGATCATATCATTCTCTATAGGAGATATTATTTTAGCTGGTGACTTTAATTGTATACTACATGAAAGTGGTACTACCACTATAGGAAAGAGAAGAATTACATCTAATGCAAAACATTTAAAAGATTTTGCTAATTCTTATCATTTGAATGATATTAATAATCAGATAGATTCAAAATCATTACCATACACCTTTTTTTCTAACAGATACAAAACTTATTCAAAAATAGATAAGGTCTTTATTTCTAACCAGATGGTAACAGATTTAATTAATTCCAAAATCATTTCATGTCCTATATCTGATCATAATTCAATTGTTTTTGAATTCATGACAAAAAATATTCATAATGTTCAGATCAAAAGGATACCAGCATACTTAACTCAACTAAAAGACTATAAAGAATATATACTTTCAGAAGTAAAACATTTTTAGACATAAATAACACTCCTGAAGTCTCCATTGTTTATGTTTGGGATGCCTTAAAATCATATCTATATGGACAAAGTATCAGATGGTATAATAATAAAAGGAAATCTTGGGATAAGGAATTGTTAGATATTCAAAGTAAATTAGACTCTTATAAACATAATAATAAAGAAAATATTATGGACAAGAAAGTTATTGAAGAAATAAACAAACTAAATGAGAAATACAAAGAAATTTTAACTCATAAAGTTAAAATAACTTTAGAGAAATACAAGTTTTTGTCTTATTCAATAAGCCCCAAATACTTACATAGACTTAAAAATAAAACAAAAAGGTTGAATAAACAAAACCATATCAAAGAAATCTTTTCTCTAAGGAAAAAGAAGAACGTTTCTAGTATACCAGAAATACTAGATGAATTTAGAAATCACTTTCACAGAATTAACCATAATAATATTAACATGGAACATAAAGATAAAATAAAGGAGTTTATAACCACAAATATGAATAAAAAGCTTAATAAACAACAGATTAAACTATTGGACAAGAGTATTTCATACACAGAAGTTATTACACAAATAAATAAGCTTAAATCAAACAAAGCACCGGGTAATGATGGTATTATACCAGAGATATATAAAATCCTTTCTAAAAATACATATTCATTAATACATAAGGTTTTTATTTTGGCCCAAACTGAGTTAATAACCCCCCCCCATCTTGGCAATATACATTTATTTCGCCAATTTTAAAACCTAATAAAGATCCAACTAGATGTTCTTCATATCGCCTCATCTCATTACTTAATGTTGATTATAAAATGTTTATGAATATCTTTGCTGATAGATTGAAGACAATCATTCCCGGCATTATAGATATAGATCAGACAGGCTTCATTGTAAATAGAAATACTTTTGATAATATAAGAAG
The DNA here is from genome assembly GCF_019279795.1 of Protopterus annectens. Taxonomy (NCBI): domain Eukaryota; kingdom Metazoa; phylum Chordata; order Ceratodontiformes; family Protopteridae; genus Protopterus; species Protopterus annectens. The sequence continues at coordinate 1,222,151,937 of NC_056746.1, read as the reverse complement.
AACTTTAACATTAATAGATTTTGCAAATAGGAAAAAGAAAGATTTAACACTTATTAGTCTTGATATAAGTTCAGCATTTGATTCAGTAAGTTGGGACTATCTGTTTACCTTAATGAAGTGCACAAACTTCTCGGATGCATTTGTAAATCTAATTGAACATTTATACAAAGGAACGTTGGCTTATATTAAGGTAGGAACATATGTTTCACAAAAATACCCATTCTTAAAGGTACAAAACAAGGATGTCCACTTTCTCCACTATTATTCACTTTAGTAATGGAGCCTTGGGCTAATTTGATCAGAAACAGTACTGACATAGAGGGTTTTGAAATAGATGAAAATACAACATCCAAAATTTAACTTTTTGCAGATGATGTTCTAATTACATCAGCGGGATCTAATTCTTCTATACAGTCTCTATTTGATAACATGATGAATTTTAAAAGTATTTCTGGTTTAATATTCAATGAAGAAAAAACTAAAATACTACCTATATATACACGAAAAAATATTCTCATTAGTGATTTTACTAAATATGTACCCAATTCAGGTCAGATAACTTATTTAGGTATAATACTATCTAAAGATATTAAATCTATTATATATAATAATTATAATACCTGTTTTCTTAATATACAAAATATTTTTAATACCTGGAATAATATGTTTTTTACTATGGAGGAGAGACTTACAATTATTAAAATGATAATATTCCCCAAGATTTTATACTTAATACAATCAATAATACTTCCACCTACAAAAATAATTATCAAGAAACTGAACACACTAATGTTAAATTTCTTATGGGCACCTAATAGACCTAGGATTGCATTAAAGAAACATACTAATAGCTGGTCTCAAGGGGGTATTTCTTTTCCAGACTTTAATTTATATACTATCTCTTCTATTGTAAAGTTATTACTTTATTAATAGATCAGTCATATATCACAAAATGGAAAGATTATTGGGAGCTAATTACTATACACTTCATGAAAATCTCCTTAACACATAAAAATATGATTGTAAATAACTCCATGTTATGGTTACTAAAGGAATTTTGTACTTCACCTATTACACCTAAACATATGGTTTGTTACCCATTAAATATTATTATTAGTTATCGTAACTTTATATTCATGCACCCTAAGTATAGGGAATGGAATTTTATTGTATTTCCTATAATGTATACTCAGGGTATGCTTTTGTCATCTACTTCTGAAGGAACTCATTTAGCTATAGATAATGATCTAAAGTACTGGTATCAGTTGATATCTGATAATAAAGTTAAAAATCTAGATTTCTTAAAACAAGAATTTGATCTAAGAGAAACTTGCTGGTTAGAGGTTCAGACCTTTAGACAACATCTCATTAATAAAATAGATTTAATGTCTATAACTGTTAAAGAATCTATTCCAACACTGATTGATTACTTGATATTAAATTTACAACATAAAGTTTCTGATAAAGGTAAACTTTCATACATACATAAAGTTATCAGACAAGAAACTTTTTACAGTGTAGATTCATACTGGAATTATTTCACTTCTATTAATGGGGACCCACCAAATCAACAAGATAAACAATATATATTAATCTGCTTATAGAACTACGTCTTCCATTGTCTGGAGACTTTATACATGGAAATTTTTACATAGATCTTTTTATACACCTTTGATGATGAATAAAATAAATAATAAAGATAATCTATGTAAGAGATGTAATGTAGAAATTAATGCTGACTGGGCTCATATGTTTTATGACTGTATAAAATTGAAAGAATACTGGAAGTCAATTCATGAATTTTTGCAGGCTCTTTTTACAGATAATTTCATTATTTCTAAATCTCTTATGTTATTCAACACACCTGTACCTCAAAGTGTTAAAAAGGTTAAGCTTCCCTTGTTATGGTCTATTCTAGCAGTGGATAGGAAAATAATAACTAGAAATTGGATTTCAGATACACCTCCTTCGTTCAATGAATTTAAAAATGTTATGAATATAGTGTGCCATATGGAAATAAACACAATTAGGACTAGAACAAACAGAAAAACATCTTATTTTATTGTATGGGATAATTTACAAAATTTGTTAAAAAAAATTTAATTTCAATGGCATGGTATTTTAGTTTAATTAATTGATCTGATTGTAGTGGATGTCTTTGTAAATACTTTAGTTGTTTTGTTGAATATTATAATAATACCTATTTTTAATTACTTGTATAAAATTGTTATGATATTTCTCTTATATATTAAAACAATAAACCTGTTTTGAAAAAAAGAATAAAAACGGAATAATGTTTGCATGTATACTTTGGATGACAGCCAGTGGCAACAGAAAGGTGATGTGTGAAACAAACTGTTAGCTAGCAGATTGTCTATTTCCTTTGGCTGAGTATGTTTCATGGCATCTACACACATATCTGTGCTTAGCTGTGTATTCCCCTTAACAATTCCATTTATTGAATACATGATATGTGAAAAGACTTCCAAATGCAACCTTGGTCATTCATCACATTCCACACATTGGTACTATGCCTACACTCATACAACTGTACTAATTTCACATACTTACATGAATTGCACAGCATATGTTTATATGGTTTTCATTTGCAAGCTGTGTCTGAGAGGCCTGATTGCATATCAGTACACATTAGAGAGCAGTTGTTTGTGACTCATGCAAAGAATTTCCTGACATAGATTATTATAGTCACACCACCTAACAAATCCTTGGGTATAGCAACACAACTGCACATACAATGAATTCCACAAGGTTGCAATTGAATCAAAACATGTGACACATTGTTTATGCATATAACAGCATAACAACATGTGTATGAGACAAGACTTATGTCACCATGTAATCAATTATATTGATGTCTGTCACAGAACATTTAATGATGGTATGTAGACACATGCATACCTGTGCCATACAAGTGTCACTGTGATGGCAGAATGGAAACTGTGCAGAAGGTTGATCTGCTCCTCTACAACAGATGTCCTAACATGTCAACAATATACATAAAATTATATCATACCATGTTGACAGTTCTTAAGAAGAATATTACTACAGCTGTTATAGAAGGAGCATGTAATGCAATGGCCATTAGTGCATTCACTTATATCACAGATTGTAATACCCTCTTATAGCCATACTGTACATCCATATCTCAATACAGCACAACTAAATGTCAACCAAGTGAACATAGAGTCACTAGTTGATAGGAGTGAGATTAGATTCCCTTCATAAGTAAGAATACCAAGTAAAGAACTCAGTATTTAATGCAAATACCACAACACAAGTCTGACTTTTACACTGATGCAGGACAATTTATAGTGGATGACATCATCAATTGATGTTTGAGAGGAGATGTTGGGAGGCCTGAATTATTTGGATACGTATGTATGTACAATTTTCAAAATATTTGTACTCCATGGGACTGTATTGCTGGCTGTAGGATACACAGTTATGCCTTTCTGACTACACACACACACACACACACACACACACACACACACACACACACACACACACACACACACACACTAATTGATTGCAGTGAAATTAAAACCCCTAGCTAAGTACACAGACTTGAGAACTCCATATTTAATGCACATGTCAAGGCACAGGTCTGGCTTTTATAATGCTGATGATCAGTTTATAGTCGATGACATCATCATCACCACTGGCTGTTTGGGAGAAGATGTTGGGAGGCCTGAATGAAATGTATGTGTAGTCATGTATGATTGTCAAGATGTTAAACTCTGCATGTTACTGGATTGATGAGGATACAGACTGATGTTCCTCTGACTATGTATGCACATTTACACATACATAGAGACACATACATAATGTGGCTGCTGTGATAATCTACCACACACGTAATTATTTAGTTTCAGTCTGCAAAACACAATATGTGATTAGATTATAGCAACACTAGTAAAGTATGTACTTGGCTTTGTCAGAGTTGTTTTTATAAATGATGACATCATCATTACATGATCGGGTTGACATATCCTATGACAATGGTATGAAAAATGTCAATGTAGTATTTCCTGTTGTGTTCCCAATGTGTAGGAAGACTGTAAGAAACAGCTTTACAAACTACATGCAAAGAGCTGTCAGGAATGCATGTAGCAGAAATGAGACATTTATTCCCAGTATGTTGTGTACATTACACACTTAAATTGTCACACAAATTTATTATGATAATATTTGAGTGTTTGTATTTTTAAATAATTATCCACATTAGTGCAAGTATTAGACAATCTAAATGTGTATTGTCAGCATATAGATGAGATGGTATGTAACAAAGCATTTCTTGTATGTATTTCTGTAGTGTAGTTCATATTTTGGAGCAAATACTGAGATACCAAGTTTCAAGTGCATGGGTGCAGGTAACATATGACTACAGTGTAAATATGTGTTCAGTCCTTAAAAAGTGCTTTCCCTTTGGTTGTGTTTTTACATGGACATTAATGGGACAAAGACTAAATGTGATGTAAACATAAGTAACACATGCTGATGAGCACTTTCCATAGCACACTGCTGAGCAGCTGGTTTGTGCAATCAATGGCAAACTATTTGCACATGTGAGATACATATTTAAGGACTCCTTCTTGAACCTGAAAAGCACTTAGTGGCTATAGTAGACACAGCTAACAGATACTATTATGATCACATATAGTTCATATCAGAAATGTTGTGTCATAAATTTTCTAACATTGAAAAATGATTTATACTGCTTTCACCATTTGAGTGTAGTTAAATGATGAGCAAATGTGGGCATCTGCATTGGGGGCATATATTTTATGACCTGGCACATTTGTTGTGTGGCTTTGCACACTGATAAAATTAATTTCTCCAATGCAGGATTCAAACCTATGCAAAATAGACAAAACATTATCTTCCACATAAGTTTTGTCATCTTGCCACAGAAGAAGTGCTTGTTGGATGTGCTCATTAATTATATATAAATACACATGACAAAGTGAGGGGTTCATGATGTATGTGTTTGGCCTGACAAGTTATCTTCATGTGTGCATAACTATTACTGAAGTCTAAAGTCCATTCAAGGCCAGAAAAGACAATAATAATTACAGAAATACAATTGTCTGTATATCCTCAGTCACACATTAATTTGAGTTCCAGTGTTATACATATGCATTATTATTTATAACTATGTTTACATTGTTTAACATTTTATAAAATTGAGTGGAAAAGTTTCAATAAAATTTGGAGTATGCTAGATTAGAACATTGGGTCACGTGCATTGTGAACATTAACATATACCAGTTACTAGAGGGATTTCTGAGCTACAACTGTATTTTTGCAGTCATTGCTGTGCAGAGTGTTCATTGCAACTGAGACCTTGTTTGTCAGACCTGCTCATTAGTTACACATGTGCATTAAAGAGTTTATTGTTCAACCATGTATATGTGTGACATGAACATTCAGAATATAATTGTGCACTTGTAGAACCATACTTGCATTGATATTCACAGTTACACATACAATATATCTCTGGTATCCTGTGTATGCACTTTGTACATGCTATAGATAGTTAAATAAAGTAAAGTGGAACATCAGTAAGAAAAGTTCAGCCTAAGATGGATTAGAATGCAGGCTCACCTATACTATAACCCTTAATTTACAACTGCTGCCAAGGGAACGCCTAAGCAGTAGCTGCATATTTTCACATTTATTACTCTTTGTGTGTGCTGACCATTGAGCAACACCGCTTAGCATGTTTGCGAGGGGACAAACACCATAGGATAGAATATATCTGTTTTGAAATTGTCTACTGTCTGCTTTCTGTCTGCAGATGTTCTGGACCTGCAGGTGTTGTGGGAGCTTGCTGACCATAACACAATGCGGCTTAGTGGGATTACATGATGGTCACCAAAAGGAATAGCAATGTATCCTTTCTGACATTTAGAATGTATGCTTTTTTATGGGCTATTAGACCATATTTGTGTGAGGCTAAGCAGTGCACAAATGTGACAGGCAAAGCTCATCTTCTTTAATTCTTCTAAGAAGTGTTTATTAGGTTTCATCCTTAAAATATACATGTGGGACATCAACAATGATCGACAGATAGTATATATTGTCTGGTTCATTGTTTTTATCAGGTGTGCTACACACACTTGATTCACAGCTGTAATTTATGCAGTCTTTATCATACAAGTAACATAACATAAAATTTAATGTATTTATCCATTTCCCTATGTTTGCGCTAAGCCACATGTTAAGCACATACTAATATTTAAAAAAACATAAACAATACAAAACAAATTTTAGCACACATTTGTTGTCGCCTCACAGTAAGATGCTGACTGGTTCAACTCTCAGCTAGAGCGTCTTCTGTGTGGAAACATGTGTGAATGGGCATACCTTCGTTGAAGGTTGTGCATTAGGGCTGGAAACTCAGCATGTAAAAATCAACTGCCAATCATTAGCGGACCGGAGTTCCGCTGTGGCGACCCCTAACCGGGAAAAGCCAAAAGACACAATAACAACAGATTTTTACACAAGTCTGGATTTGAACTGTCATACCAATGAACCTACAAAAACTCAGTAAAGATGTTTTATCCCTCTTTGCTACAGAAACAACTTTGCAGTTGGAATACAAATCATTGTGGATACAAGCAAATCCCATTTCATCCACATTATTAACAAGACACATAAAACTTGTACACTCTCAGTTGTTTGTACATGTGTTAACTACATATTTAGTGCAATGACTGATCACACAATCATTTATGAGTACTGTTTGCAGCATTGCAGCTCTGTCTTCTCTTTGTATTGTGTTCATTCTTCTCTTATCTGAGTAGTAATCTCAGACATGCAGTCTGTAAGGCATTTTGTATAATTGTCTTTAAAATGTATGAGAATATTAAATTCTGTCTTCTCTTTGTATTGTGTTCATTCTTCTCTTATCTGAGTAGTAATCTCAGACATGCAGTCTGTAAGGCATTTTGTATAATTGTCTTTAAAATGTATGAGAACATTAAATGACAATAATATACAGCTTTCAACCAAGGAAGGGGAGCTTGGATATTAGTGAACAGAAACTCAGAAATATGTCCTGCTCACGTCCATTTAAAACCGTGATATAATTACTTCTACACTTTGTAAGTATAACCTGGGTGACACATCCAATGCAGGTAAGGGGGCCAGTGTTTCTTTTTTAAGTTCATTGGTATGACAGTTCAAATCCAGAGTTGTGTAAAAATCTGTAATGTTTGCTAAAATGTATTTTGTAATGTTTTTATTATTTCTTTTATAATATTAATATTTGTGCAGCAGGTGGCTTAGCACAAACATGGTGACATGGATAAATCAAGTTCATGTACTGTACTTCTATGATAAAGACTCATAAATTACAGCTGTTAATCAAGTGCGTGTATAGCACACCTGGTAAGTTCAATGATCCACACAGTGCATACCATCTGTACATTGTCGTTAAGTCCCACATTTGTCTTTTAAGGATGAAACCTAATAAACACTTCTTAGAAGGATAGTACAAGGTGAGATTTACCTTTCATGTTTGTGCATCACCTACCTTCACACAAACACAGTCTAATGGCCCAAACAAGAAGAGGACAGTATTCAATTTCAAAATGTATAGATTGTTGCATTTTCTGATTACCATCATGCAAACCTGACAGTCAGCATACATGCAGAGTAATGAATTTGAAAATATACAGCAGCTGCTGCTGACATCCCACAGATGTGTAAGTATATAGACAAAGATAATTTAAATTATAAAGAAAGCTGCATATAAGCAAAACTGGTATGCATAATTCTCTCCTTTTTTCTTCAACAGCCAACCAGGAGATAACAGTGAGCAGGGAAGCAAGGGGTATGTAAGCAACACAACATAACTATTATTTTATCTCAAGTATTACTCTTCTATACAGTAGTAGCAAATTAAGCATGCATAGCTTAAGTATAAAATAAAGCATGCATGCTTTAGTCTGTAGAACAAGTCAACTGTAGGAGTCAGTTTTAAGTAGTCAAACATTGTGGGTTCAATTACCACAAGTATCAAATATAATAGTCAAATAATTTAAGATATTGCATAATAATTTCCATGGAAGTAGCATACATGCCATATTGTTAACTTAGTCTGTATTATTTGGCCAAGCATATGTGCAGTATCTGCATATTGTAAGGATTACTTGGTGCAACCATCAGTTATAGCTTATAGTTGTTGAAAAGTATAGTTGAATGTATAATCATTTATTGTACGTCACTTACAATGGTGCTAATTATCTCCTTTTTTCTCTTATCCCAACCCTTATTTCTCTTTTTTATTTTTATATATGTGATCACAACATTTTGATGTCATCGGTTTCTGACAACTCACAGAAAGCTTTACAGTACAGGGAGGTAGGCCAACCACTGTGGCTTAGCCTGCCCTCCCCACTACAATGGCTCCTGCATCAATGCCCAGCACATCTGGAACCCAACCTGGCAGTACTGTCTCTGCTGCCCCACCAATACCTGGGCCTTTTGCATTAGGTAACATTAACCTGGCAGCTGGTACAGAGGTACCCTCTGGGAGTATTGGCAGAGGTGGGGATTTTGTTACTCATCAAGAGATGCCAGGCTTGATGTGTGCATGCCTCTACTGCATAGAGTGGATGCTCTCTGTTATGGTGCATAAACAAAGATGTCAAGCACCCAAAAAAGCCAGTGGAGTAAGGGGACAGTGATGATAGTTCTGTTGGTGAGGACTAAATTCTTACTATTCCCATGTTTGATGAGCATGGCCATCTGATGTCCCCCCATCCCTAATCATAGTGTCTCCAAACTATCCTGTCTCTTGTCTTATTTGTCCTGTTTGTCTGCATCCTCACCTATCTTATTTACCTGACCCAGAAATAAGTATGTCCCTTGCCCAACATTCCTCTCTTATTGAAATAAAAAAAATCAAAAAAGGGCACCTGTCCCAACAAAAAAAACTATCATCCCCTACATAGCTTACACTTTGCGCATGTGTCTTTTTAATACTCTTGATTTGGTCCAATTGGCTATACAACATGATTACGTTGTTGTCACCACTCTTTGTTGAGGAGACAGTTCAAACTCAGCCAATTACCTATACATATTTTCATTTTACAGTGTTGAAAAAGTTGAAAGCTATGGTTCTTTCCTACCTCCATCCTGCACATTGCTATATTGCTTTTCCTTTATTCTTCCCCCTGCTTGCCTTCCATTTCACCACTTTCCTATCTACCTCATTTTAACACCTTTAATCTGTTCAAGAACTAGAATTACACACCACACACATAGGTAAAAAATCCCCAATGAAGACCTTCACTTTTTGTCCTCTCTCTTTTCTTAGAGTTTTGAATCACACACCTATGCCAAGTGATGCTGAATGGCTCTTCCTGTACTATGGCATGGCACAGTTACCTCTGCACAAGGCTGCTTAAACCCACAGCACTAAGGAAATACACAGCTAAAGTAGAAAAAAAGAGTTATTTAATTATATTGTGAATACATACTTAGGATTATTAGATACAGCTGAGTTTAAACCCTGTATCATCTTGTCTAAAAATATATTTCTCAGTGCATTTACATCTGTTGCCACATAGTCAGCTAAGCAGCAAGTGTATTTCTTCCACTCAGTAGTATTCAAAGTGCTGAGTGCTATGCCTTTTCATGTAATGTGTTCACACAAAGGTAAACAGACCAATAGAATGCTTATAATTTTTTCAATGAAGCAGAGGCCTGAGTTTGCTCCTCAATTAACTATGCACAAACAGGGAAAGCAGTATAAATACTTTTTTTAAGGTCAGACAATTTATGACAATAGTATCTCTTAGATGCAGAATAAAAAAAACAAGGTAGTGAGCTAGTCTCCCAGACACACTCCAACAGTATTCCAAGAATGATCGAAGGAAGCAGTAGAACAATAAAATACTTTTATTAAGTGATACAAATACTGACAAAATTACTTATTTTATTGTTCTACTGCTTCCTTCGATCATTCTGGGAATACTGTCGGAATGTGTCTGGAAGGCTTGTTCACTACTTTGTTTTTTTATTCAGTTTTTGTGTTTGTTTTCAATTTTGGTGGTTCTATCTCTTATATACATCTACCATAGGCAGTATGGATAAGTACATCTGAAGTTCAAGTAGGAGTCCTTAAATATGTATCCCACATATGCAAATGTTTTGCCATCGATAATGCAGTCCTGCTACTTGGTAGTGTACTTCAGAAAGTGCTTATTAGCATATATTACTTATCTTTACTGCCCACTTAGCCTTCACCTCATTAACGTACATGTAAATACACAACCAAGGGGAAGGCACTTTTTAAGGACAGTACACATATTTACACTGTTGTCATGTGTTAACTGGCCCATGCACTTGAAACTTGGCCATTCAGTACTTGTTCTGAAATATATTAACTTTGTGTCTTTCGGCTTTTCCTGGTTAGGGGTCACCACAGCGGAACTCAGGTCCGCTAATGATTGGCAGTTGATTTTTATGTACCATCTTGCCAGGCCTGACGCACAACCTTCAACAAAAGTACGCCCATTCATGCATGTCTCCATGCAGAAGATGCTGTAACTGAGAATTGAACCGGACAGCGTATTACTGTGAGGCGACAACGCTACTGCAGCACCACTTCAGAAATAAAAAAATGCTTTGTTACATATTATGTACATCACTATACTGACAATACATATTCAGATTGCCTAATACTTGTAGTAATGTGGGCAGCTGTTTGTACATAGTTTGTAAAGCTGTCTCTTAAAGTATACTTGCATATTGGAAACACAACAGCAAATACTATGCTTTGCACACTCATAACTCTGATAACATATTGGACTTTAATATCTTGACAGTCATACATGGCTAGGCATCCATTTCATACAGGCCTCCCAACATCTTCTCACAAACATACATCGATGATGTCATCCCCTATAAATTGTCTGACAGAAGTATAAAAGTCAGACTTGTACAGTGGCACTTGCATTAAGTACTGAGTTCTGTAGTTGGTGTACCTAGCTAGGTAAGGGTTCTAATATCACTGCAGTCAATGTATGTGTGTGTCTAGTCAGAAGAGTATAGCTTTGTATACTGCAGACCTCAGTACATTCCCAGGAAGTACAAATATTTTGACAGTTGTACATGACTATACATCAATTTATTTTGAGCCTCTGAACATATTTTCTAAAACATCTAATGATGATGTAATCCACTATAAATTGTCCTGTAGCATTGTAAAAGTCAGACTTGTGCTGTGGGGCTTATGTTAAGTACTGATTTATGTAGCTGTTGTACATAGGTGGGGATTCCAATCTCATATGTGGCCAATTTGTATGCATGTCTAGTCAAAATAGTGTAACTGTGTATCCTGCAGTCACCAGTACAATCCCATGAAGGACAAATATTTTGACAGTCATACATGACTATACATGCATTTAATTCAGGCCTCCCAAATTATTTTCTAAAATGTCCACTGATGATGTCATCCACTGTAAACTGTCTTGCAGCATTGTTAAAGTCAGACTTGTGTTGTGGTGCTTGCATTAAGTACTGATTTGTATTTAGGTAGGGGTTCTAACCTCACTGCAGTCCACTTGTGTGTATATGTAATCAGAACACTATAACTGCGCATCTTGCAGTCTAATTGACTTCAAATATTTTGGCAGCTGTAAATGACTAGCTATCCATTTCATCCAGACTTCCCAACATCTTCTCTCAAACATCCAGTGATGATGTCATCAACTAAAAATTGTCCAGCAGCATTACAAAAGCCAGACTTGTGCTGTGGATCTTGCATTAAATACAGAGTTCTCTAGTCAGTGTACTTAGTTAGGGGTTCTAATCAGCATGTGCAAAACTGTTATTACCATTTTCTTCACACCAGACACTACAGATGTCATCAGTTATAAAGTGTTGTCTGACACTATAAAAGGCAAACTTGTGCTATAACGCTTGCATTATGTACTACATTTTGGAAATAGTTATGTAGGTTTCTAGTCTCACTCCAGTCAACTGTGTATGTACTCAACAATTACTATAGTGACAATTTTAGAACAATATGTCCATAGCTATGTCAAACCCTCCTATGAACATCTTGTTGTAGCATACAATGATTATATAATCCCATATAACATTCCCTCTGACATTATGCAAGCCAAACCTATGCTGTGACAGTAACATTAACTACTGTGTTTACAACCTACTTTACCTACACATATAGGTGTTCTAATCTGACATCAGGCAAATTGCATGTCTATACATACATCTATCACTTTTGAGACAATTTTACATAGGGTTTTGAGTCCACATCCATGCCCTACACTCCTCCCAACATGTTCTCCTCAGCAGACAATGATGCCATTATACTCCATAAAGTGCAATGTGAAAGTGTTACAGTCAGACATATGTGTTGCTGCTACTGTGATATTGCATGGCATTCATATTCTATACCTACGTGAGTGTAATGTTCAAATCAGGCCCAGTCTCCTGCTGTGTGTGTGTTTGGTGGTACATTATGGTCATTATATGACCTTTGGAATCACTCTTCATTTCACTACCACTTGGGGAACCTTTCACATAGTCCCATGTATCCACATCCTCCTTTTCCCTCTGGCCACATGACATCCTTCCTGCAAAGGAGTGGAGGATGTCCTCATGTAAAACATGCCTACATGCAAAATGAAGCAGATTACTTCCATGAGCCTCTGCAAACCAAATCCAGATCACTGCACATGTAATTCCTAATTCTGTCATGGTGTAGCGTACATGTCCCATATGGACAGTGGCAGAATGTAATGCAATCTAACAAATCTACACATGCTCACAATAGTCTTACTATCTTCCATAATATAGAAATAGAATTTTGTTTACATGGTATAATAATGTCTAGGATTGCATGTGATGTTGGCCATTAGCCAAATAATGTCCTATATTGTCATTGACATGTGCTATATTGAGGTGTGGATGTACAGTATGGCTACAAGAGGGTATTACAATTTGTGATGTGAGCTAATGTATTGGTGGCCATTGCTGCCTTTGCATTACATGTTCTTTCTATAACAGCTGTAGTAATATGCCTCCTGACAGCTTTTGGCATGGTATGATACACTTTTATAAGTATTGGTGGTGTATTGGGACATGTGTTGTTTAGTACAGCTAATCAACCTTCTACACAGTTCACATTCAGTCATCACAGTTACACTTGCAGTATGCCACAGGTATGCATGTGTCTACACATTATCAATAAATTTTCTGAGACTGACATCAATATAAATTCATATTGATTACATGGTCGCATAAGTCTTGTCTCACACACATGTTGTTATGCTGTGATATGCACAAGCAATGTGTCACATGTTTTGATTTGATTGCACCTTGTGGAATTTGTTGTATGTGCAATGGTGTTGCTATACCCAAGGATTACTGAGGTGGTCAGTAGCACCATTGCGTGACTATTAGCATTTTTGTCAGGAAATATTCTGCATGAGGCACAAACAACTGATCTCTAAGGTGCCCTGATATTGCATCATGCCGCTCTAACTCAGCTTGCCCATGAAACACATATAGACATATGTTGTGTAATTGATGTAAGTAAGTGACATTGGTACAGCTGTATGACTGTGTGTAAAGTACCAGTGTGTGAAATGTGATGAATGACCAAGGTTGTATATTTATTCCAATAAATGTGAAATGTTAAGTAGAATACACAACTAAGCACAGATCTGCATGTGGATGCCACCAGATATACCTAACCATAGGAAATAGCCAATTTGCTAACTGACAGTTTGTCTCACAAATCAGCCCCCTGTTGCCACTAGACATCAGCCATGATAACACATGCAAACATTATGCAGTTTTTATTCTAACAAGGGAAGTTCATATGTGTACTCGCTATGGCTAATAACACAGAATCAGTGGGCCCAGACAACATCACAAGTTGCCTTTAGTATGACTTAAAATGTGGACCCACCAGACACAACTGGATCCAAACTTCAACAAAGCATCCAAACAGCTTATGTTCCCATAGAATGGTGTACAGCAACATGCATCCTTCTGACTAGTGGGAACATCACTTGATGCATGCATGTATAGACCCATCCTGACTCTACTCATCTGTGAGGTAGACCAACAGGTCATCATGGACCTTCTCTAAAAGGACATGGGTAATATACCTACTCTGTACCAATGTGGTTTGTTCAGGTTACATCTTGTCTGTTACATCTGTTCATGTCCTCACTATTGTTAATGTCAGGAAGCTTATATCACAAATAATCCTCTACACTGATATGTCACCTTGTGTGACAGTCACATAATATATAATAACTGTGCAGTATGTACTCTGTCATGTAGATATGTTATCAGTGTTCCTGCTACAACTGTCTTCATTGACATGCCCTTATCTGCTGTACATTATCATGTTTCACCTGTCCTCTTCCCCTGTGTTCATTCCTACACTCCATCTATGTGTTAATATTAAATACACAAACTTTCCCTACTATTTATTTATAATGCAGTCTATGTATCCTTGCTGATCATTTACATGTCTGCATATGTTCATGTTGCATTACAGTTTCTTGGCCAGCAACACTGTTGCTGGCCACAAAACTGCACTAATTTACATTTAAACATAGTGCATGGCATCCATATGTAATTAGCACTGCTGCTCACCATGCAAACACATAAACTGCATGTACCCTATGCACTAAGCCTACATGGAGTTTATTGAATCCCCAGGATAATCTTTACTCTATGCCATTGTATTTCATTTGTGTTTATGAACCTTCCTACTTAGTGTTCACAGCAGCAATACTTGAATAGTTCACAGTTCTGTATCTGTGTCAACATGAGGTATCTTCACACAGTTTTGAGAAAAACTTTAATTGTACAGATACTCATGCAAATAAATTATAAATGAAATACTCATTGAGGAATAGGAAAATAGTTGATATCACTTTAAAAACTCTGCTTGTCATAAAATGGATAAATATGTAGTTAAGATGAGCTTACACTTTCAGCTGAACACAAGCACTCAGAGTAATTCAAGAAATGACTGGATTTGCTTTAAGCTAAACATAGATAGCCATTAGTATTATATTTTTTGCAACAATCATCATAGAAGTAATTTTCAGAAAATGCAGCTGATGAAGGATTATCACACCTACTTGTTTGAACTAAAACTATAATGATAATTTGTTCTTACTTGTCAAAAATGTGCGCAGCACAGCAAGTTGACAACCTTTAAAGGTTTGCTTTTGAGAGCTACTACAGGCATTATTTAAAAAATTCAAGGCCATTTATAAAAAACTACAAGCAATCAGTCACAAATGAGGCTACATTTCCACTGAGAGATTTTAAATGGTTGCTACTGTCAGAGCCTGAAAAATACATGTTTTTTATTATCACTTGTCCCTCTGTATAACATTATAGGCCCACTAATATTCTTAATGATGTTATTCTATAATTAATTTTCCCCAGAATGGCAAAATGTCGGTAGATGTTATGATCTGCTTTTTTCTCTTCTTCACAAAATATATTATGCTTTCAAAAAAGCAAAGTACTTTGCTTTAACTTTTCTTTCATTACCCTTTCTCTGATGACTCACTGCTGCAATGTCCTGAATCCAGGTTTTCTTTCTTCCAGCAGGTCTTTATACAATGGTTTTATTTGAAATTCTTTGAGCTTTCATGGACATCATTTTGTCATACCTTACTGTCTTGTTTTAACAGTTAACAGTCAGTGGTTAATTTTCACTTTATCTCTCTCCTATGTGTACAGCATTTTTCACTTTCATAGATAAATGTGTTAACTGGGAAAGTTAGGTACAAGGGCAAATGGCTGAGGTATTTACTCAAGAAAGTTTCTTCAAGCATAATAATACACTATATGTAATTTGCATATAAGTTGTATATATTACCACCGAGATTCTTATAAAACTTTATATCTAACTCCAGAACCTGGTGCAGGTGTTCAGAACAGAGTGATTTCCTTGCATTAAATTATAAACTAGGTGGGCAGACAACTTAGCAAACTGAGTTTTTATCTTTATGGGTGTAAAAAAGTTTGTGATTATCAGCTTTTGTTAGAAACAAGAGTTAAATATATCAGACTTCTTTTAATGGGGTGATGCTGATAGATTTTGCAGGGGACCAGTTGTTTGGAAAGAAGCTCATGAACCTTAGCAGATAATCATTTTATGTCATGTGTTGAAGAGTAACAAAATTAAAGCATAAAACACTACAACTTCAACCCACCTTTGAGCTTTTAGTTTTCATTTAACAAATTAGATTTTTATAGGGTTTCTGTTATATTACAAAAATCACAGATATGAAGTAAGCTGTTATCAATGAATGCTGGGTTGAGAGAGTATTGTAAATCCCAGTTGGCTAAAAGTGAACTAAATGTATTTAAGTATGAGATACAGTTAGTGTGTGCTTCCATAAAAAATAGGTGTTTCCCTAATTGTTAATGGCAATTTGTGACTGTTTATAACTATAGTAAGTCAATGCATGGATTATCTCAAAGTATGAGACAATAATGTTTTTGCCCTGATTGAAGAACTGCTTATATATTAATATGAAATAATTTTGGAGCTAATATTTTAAAACAATAGGGTGCGGGCACATTCCTTACATTGGATGATGCAATGGGGCTCGGCCCCACTGGAAAAAAAAAGTATGATGTGTTGTTGGCTTATTTTCCTTGTTATTAATGGTTATGTGCAGTAATACATCTTTGTTTTTCATTTTGTCATAATTTATAATTTAACCTGAATTATTGAATTTTGTACTCAATTAAATTTTCCTTTTTTCTTTTATCTTCTGCTAAACAACCTGTCACTGGTTTCTGGCTATCTATCCCATACACCAAATCCACTCTTCCTTGGTATCTACATAATTAACACTGATTAATCCCAGGCATTTTCCTTCATCAAGTTGGAATTAAATTTCCCACAAAAAAATTGGACTTATGGTGGAAATCTTAGTGACAGGAAGTCTTTACTATAAAGCAAGGTATAAATCAGGTACTAGGAGCAATTGCTCTCAGACAATGGCTGATCATGATCTCTTACACAAGATGTGACATCCAATGACATCTGGACATCTAATACCCTCCCCTTACTGAACTTGCTGAGCTGTGAGACTCGTGCCTTCCATCAGAAATCACAAATGCAGCAGTTCTTCCCAACTGTTCCACTTCCAGGGTAGGACAGATGGCTATTAGTAAAGCACACCAGTAGCATGAATTAATTCCTGAACTCAAGTTACTATTAACATAGATGGACTCCTTGTCTCTGCACCATCAGGTCAGCATTTTGCTTTACTAAGTTTGACTGCATCAGTTTCATAATTTCAGTGTTTCTAAATGTGTTAGGGAGTTATAATGGTGAGCCTTAAAATGCACAAAGTCAGCTATGAGGAGATGTGGCCTATTTTTATACTGAAATTTATTGAATTTACGTACAGAAATTGTTAATTTTCCAGAGAACAGAAACCATATGAAGCCTTCTTCATGTTAAGGATCAGCTTGCATGTAACACCAATCCAGATAATTAGATTCAGCAGCAAACAATTGACAAAAAAGTTTTCAAAGAAGAAGGCAATGAAGCAGCTATGATGAAAGCAATTAAAAAACACATTTAACTTAACAACTACTCCTTCAGCCTTCTAAACCCCTAGTTTCCTTAATCTAAAAAAAGCAGACACTTTAGAATTAATTATGGAGCCTATAGTCTATGCAATAATTTATCTATGGCACCAAGGGCAAATATTCAAATCAAACCACAATGATACATCTTTGTCAGAACCAACATATAACTTAAGAAAACTATTAGGACATTCTGATAATCATTTGGATGAATACTTTTATCTGGAACATGTAATAACGTTCAACTTCTTCAGAATGTTTGTCTTTTCAGCTTTTCCTGGTTAGGGGTCGCCACAGCGGAACTCCAGTACACTAATGATTGGCAGTAGATTTTTATGGTGCCAAGTTGGCAGCCCGACGCTCAACCTTCAGTGAATGCCCATTCATGCATGTCTTTCAGAGGCCACTTGACCGTGGGGAGGACATGCAGACTCCACACAGAAGGCACTCTAGCCGAGAATCGAACAGGAGAACCTCTTGCTGTGAGGCAACAATGCTACCGCTATACCACCGTGGTTCAACTTCTTCAGAATAATTAAGTTAAAATACAATCACTTTAAAGAGTTATTATATCTAGCAATGTAATGTTTAAGTAGCTAAATTAATATAACATAAAATCTCCACAATGAGGAATACTACTACATTTCCCTCCCCAGACATATATTTAAGAATATTAAGAGCTCCATTGTAATCTCCAGTTTTAGTACACTTCTAAGTGAAATAGAATTATTAATTCCAGCAGGCAATGTGACATTTAATATTAACTGATACTATAATTCATTTTTTTTCTAATGAAGTTTCATAATCAGCCCTCAGTATACATTTCATGTTTAATGTTAATCCTGTATATGTCTTAAATGGATAAACCTAGCAAAGTGTCCATTTTTAGTATGACATAGGAGCATTGAATGATTAAGTGACTTAATCACAGTCACATAGTACGTAGACTGATTTCAAGGTAAAAGAAATCTTAACCAATGCAGGTAAAAGAATGGCTATATAAAGTATTTGATGTGACTTTCTTTTTTCTTACATAGCAATAGTAATAATTCCTTTGATTACATTTAGAAGTAGTTCTGCTGACATAAAAGGCATCACACATCTCATGATGACAAATATTCTACACCTTTGCATAGATAATTATAATATTTTTGCACTAATGGTCTACTCACAACTTAGGTTTGTAAAGTATGGTCCATCTCTGATGATTCTAAATTGATGACGAAATCCACACTTAAAAGTGATCTCCCTATTTAATGTCAAGTGCAGACAAACAAAAGATCCAGGAAAAGAGAGGATCTCAAACATTTATCTTCTCTTTTAATCTTCTTCATTGTAAGAGGCAAACTCCCTGCGCCCCCCCCCCAAATGTGGGAGGCAATCCTCCACCCCCTCAAAAAGTATATATACCAACTCCAAGACGGCCATGAAAAGGGAATAGACTGAGAAATGGCCACCTTGGACTTGATATAGGTAAGTCCACTTTTTTGATTGTTCAGCATCTATGTTTTGGGACTTGCTCCAGTGGGTCCACACATTTCAAATAGTTAACTTAAAAGTGTCTGTCTGTTTTTGTGATGAAAAGTTAGAACCTGTATATCTTACTCATGATAGGCTTTGAAGTTATTAGAGCTCTTTTTCACAAATATTGGTCTGTCTCCAACAGTTTTAGATAAGTCCTAGCACCTCTTCTGTATATTCCAGTTATTTGAGGTGATTCATTTGATAGCTTTAGTATCCATATGGAAGTACAGGTTTAAAAGAGATGTAAAATGTTGCCTCTGTACCCAAGTCTCTAAATAAACTAAGATTAGAGAAAAGGAAAAAATAAGGAAAAAAAACATTACCTTCTCATTTTCCTGCAAAGCACATGAACTTACAGACAATATAAGATTGTATTGATAAAGCTCCAGCAGATGTTGTACTGAACTACTGAATACACAAGACTATTTTATATAATACAGCACTTCTAATGGACAATAGTTAAAACTTTACATGATGAGTTGTAGTGTTTTCAAGGGAAAGCATATTCTAACATGTCTATCAATGATTGCATATTGCTCACAAATAATGTAGATGGGTACTAAAGGTAGTTTTAACAGAACTTTATCTGTTCCTTAAAGAGTCAGAGTTAGATTGCAATAAAAAGTGCTAGTAAAGTGAGCCTGAACAGGTCAGAGTTAGGGATTTAGAGGACTAAGGTGTAACATGAAGAAGAATTCCAAGAAATGGAAGTTTGAGGAATTGCAGTTATTAGCAGAGCTATGACACAGTTAAATCAGAGTCAGGAAGGTCTGAGAAGGAAAGGTGCAGTCTACGACTGGCAAATAAATACTGTAAAAATATGGTAGGAGCAACTATATTGGTGTATATAAGAATATATTACCAATTATCACAGGTACAAAATGTCAAATCATAAGACATCTAAAAACTTCATTAACAGCAAAAACTGTCCCATATCCATAAAAAAGCATTAGGAAGCAAGTCACATGCATCTCTGTTTTATATATACTAAATGCCAACACTAATTTTATGTACAAGCCTTGTGCATATCTGTATTATATATAACTAATTAACTTAAAAAAAAAACAGTAAAAAAATTAATAAAATCTTTAAACTGCCCAGTCAATTGATCTTGTAGAAAAAGCAACACAACCTTCAAAGTAACAAGAACCAACTAAAACATTACAGGAATCCTGCTTCAACAAATAAATTTTTCAACAAAATGACCTGACTGCATGTTTAGACAGATTCTTGGAAAAGTGTCGTATGTTAAAATATAGCACTGTAAGATCTGACAGCCATAATATGAGTGCTGTCTTATATAGGAAGTCAATATCCTAGTAGTTTTGCCCACATATTTTCTATGCATATATGCAAGACAGTAAATTAAAAAAGAAATAAATAAAAAAATAAAAATAAAAAAAAATGTTAACAGTTATAAAACTGTCTGCCCTACTCTTTTAGTCATCCAAGCCTCTAGTTTCCTTAAGTTACAAAAAGCAGACAGTTTGGAAAATTTATCATGTATCTATTTATTTATTTATGCTTTCTTAACTAAGTAAAGAAACTAGTCTGAAGACCCTCTCCAGCAATAATCATGGCCACTTGAGCAGAGACAACCACAAATAAGTAATAAATTACATGCAAAAAAATTAGATAAGGTGCAGTAAAAACACCAATGGGCAAGGTGTGCCAATATTATATTATTACACTGAAATGTACCCTACAAAAAGGAAATGTACATACCTGTGCTTCAGTAATGAACTGCAGAAAAGACATTTGTACAGTTAGTACTAAGTGGAGATATACTACTTGTTTAGATGCTAAAGTACAGGTAGGTAATGAGACCCGGTATTTGGTAAATCGGTTGCTAAAGCAATATGCAATACAAACTACCACTATGGAAGCAAAATTAGGAAGGTGGGTAAGAACACTCAATAAAAGTCCCCTCCCCCAACTTTATTATAAGATCAGCATCAAAAGATGAAATACTTTGGTAAAATTCAAAGTTTACAGCAATCAAGGGTAAAACCGTATACCGCAAGCCAGTGATAATAAAACGTTTGCATGTTCTGTTCGAGTACATGATCTCTAAGTGATTTTTTTTTCAACTGTAGCACATTCTAAAGGTTCCTAATTTTCTCTGGAATATCATTCCATGCAACAGACACTATTTTGGAGAATGCCCTTTTGCATGAGCACATGGAGAATGGTGGACTGTACAGTTAAAGGCTGTCATTGCTTTTGAGTGTGAAAGTCTGGTTTCTGAGCTGCAGTTTGCTTAGGAGTGGGGACAGTTTCTATTATATAAGATTTTAAAGGTGAATGTATTTAGTAGTAGTCTGGTTATTGTTGTTACAGGAAGCCAGTTGTTCACTTTTAGTTTAGTACAGTGGTATTATTTGCTTTTGGCTAGGCTTGTAAAAGCCTAGCCAATTACCACATGTGAGAATTAAACACTGCACCTTGTGCCTAGAAGGTAAACACCATGTGCCTAGAAGGTAAGCACCTTAACCAGTATGTCAACCTCCCACCCTTGTTCTCACTGCTTTGTATTTTTGGATGAGAAGAAGGCAGTTATAGGGGGGATATTATTCCAGTATGGGAGAAGCATGCTAATAACTATAGCCCACCTAGCCTCAGCAGCCAGCCAGTGAAATATTTTCTAAGATATATTTAGTTGGGTTAATGCTTTGTTAAACTTCACTTCAGTTTGAGGGGAAACGTCTAATCCAAGATTAGACCTAATATGCCTCTGCAATGAGTTGGTGGAAATTAAAGCTCCAGTAGGGCCATTGATACAAAGTCTGTGGATATTGTTTAATTTTTAAATTATGCCAAACAGCATCATTGTGGTTATCATTGCATTTATGAGCAACATGTTGCTATATAACCAACTCCAAATACCCTTAAAGTGCAGCCCTTTGTTCAGCAGGGATGGGCTGTTATTGGACTTAGTCAATATAATATCATTAAAGTATAGTATATAGTTTATTTGTGGTATACCCAAGTGAAAGTTATTAATAGTGAGACTAGATTAGAGCCAAGGCAAGACCCTTGATAGACCCCCACATGCGGTTTTCCTACTTTAAGTGGTTTTGTTTGCTCACCCCACTCTGAATGCTCTATTACCTAGATTGTTTTTGAAACAGTGTACAACTTTGGCAAATAAGTCAGTATCAGTGAGTCATTGTTAAGGAGTTTCATGGTCTGCTGTTTTAAGATCTTTTTAAGATCTATGAAGGTAACATCAGTAAGTTTACCTTGGCCAAAGCTGCCCAGAATTTAATCTGTTACTGTTTGGATTTGAAGCCATTCTACCTGTTAGTAAGGGTGTTATGTTTTATAATGTATTTAAGTATCTGGTCATAACAATCTTCTTTAGTATTTTGGTGGTAGGGGAGAGAACTGGCAAAGGGGTTAAAATCACTAGATGTGGTAAGGAAGGGGTATTTGACCAGTACAATTATGACAGAACACTTGAAGCTATACAGAAGGATTTTGGTTGTGAATGAAAGATTGAAAACATGAGCTAATGGCTTTCTAAGATATGACTGACTAATAAGAGAATTTTGGGGTATTTTGTGTGGTAGTAAGGTTATACTTATTATCCAGATATCCAAGTTGCATTTGAACCTGTAATTTATTTATGCTTTCAAAGAAGATTGGACAATAGTTGATAATCTTATGAAGAACGCTTTGGCTTATAAAAAGTGAGATTGGAGGCTTCTTGCAGGATATGACAATTATGTCTATTCAAACGTATTTACTAAAGAACATGTAAATGTGCCTGTTTAAATGAATGAAGCTCATATTTAAACTTATGTTGATTTTCTTAAATTATATCATCTTTTTCTAAGTACTAATATTTTTGTCTTCCTTCCTCCTTTCACTCCATAGGCATGCCTTGCATTTCTTGTT